>NC_057812.1:501023148-501323148 GCF_018294505.1 Triticum aestivum | reverse complement strand
TTGGTGCAAAGGGGGCAAGTACAGGCCAAGGCATCAGGCAAATGTTACCATTCCAGTGCAACGAGACCAAGACCAGCCGGACGGCAGGACGGAGGTCACCGTGGAGCCCAAGACGGCGTCATCGCCAGTGCTTTTGGCAGTCGAAGACCACCTTTGGTCAGGATAACTTGTACTAGATGTTCCCCTTTGAAATGGCCAACTGTTGGCGCCCTTCCCGCTCAATTATTTGGGGAGAGGCCCAGGGCCTCTATAAATAGAGATAGCCACCACAGAAGGGGATGACGGCTGGAAATCTGGTAGAACCATAGCAGAGAGAGAGAGAGGCGACTGAACTCACCCTAGCAGTTCATCGCACCAGCTCAAGAACACCTCTCGCGAGGCTGTTCTTCCCTTGTACTGTCCATCATCAGCCCAGAGGCAATCCACCACACCACACACTGGAGTAGGGTATTACACCACAACGGTGGCCCGAACCAGTATAAACATCGTGTCCCTTGTGTTGTTTATCATTTTCATCTTAGTTCGCATGAGAGGATCAGACGTAGATCGGTAGGGGAAAGATCTCCGTGCACACCCCAGTGTTCGAACCTCAAGGGTCTGCCGGAACCCGAAACCCGACACATAGCTACTGGTACAAACCCTCAGCCCCGAGGGTGGACTACTCCCTCCTCATAGTGGTGGCCACCGGGATGATGAAGATGGCCACCGGAGATGATTCCCCCTTGCGTTAGGGTGCCAAAACGGGTCTAGATTGGTTTTCAGTGGCTACAGAGCCCTGCGGCGGCGGAACTTCCGATCTAGGTTAACCCCAAAGGGTTTCGAAATATTTGGGAATTTATAGTGCAAAGAAGGGGTGCGGGAGGCCACCGAGGTGGGCGCAACCCACCTGGGCGCGCCAGGGGGCCCTAGCGCGCCCTGGTGGTTTGTGTCCCCCTCGGGGCACCCCTCAGGTGCTGCTTTGGCTCATCGGGAGTGTTCTGGTTCATAAAAAATCCACAAAAACTTCCGCGGTGTTTGGACTCCGTTTAGTATTGATTTTCTGTGATGTAGAAAACAAGCAAAAAATAGCAACTGGCATTGGGCACTGGGTCAACAGGTTAGTCCCAAAAAATGATATAAAGTTTCTATAAAATGATTGTAAAACATCCAAGAATGATAATATATTGGCATGAATACTTCGTAAATTATAGATACATTGGAGACGTATCAATGTGCCGTACCAGGCTGTCGAAGGAGCCATGCCATGGCCCGTAGGCAGGCAAGTCTGGGTACCCTGGTTCCCATGACGCCGATAGTAGCGCCCGGTCCCAAGGCGCACTCACACTTGGCTTCGAGGCAAAGCCAAGGGACAAGGGCGAAGTGCCGCGGGCCCTAATCGCCCGCGGGCTAGGCTGACGTATGGCGCTTGGCTGGATGTGGGTGCCTCCGCTCCCCCATGTTGCCTCAGCAAGTGTCCGACTTGAAATCTGCCTAATGCATGTGGCGGGGCTGTCATTGTTTGGAACATGAGAGTCGCCGGTTAGCCTTCCTCTGCTTATAAATGGGAAAGCGGGGCGGAGCCACCTGCCCCTGTACACCTTCCTTGCCACTTGCACCTTCTTCGTCGTTGTCACCCCACCATCTTGCCAAAGCATCTGTGGTACTGGTGAGGAGGTTTTCCGCCAAGGAGAAGGGAAAGGCCCCATGGGTTGAACCAGAGCTGCTCCCGCTGAAGAAAAGGCGCAGTCGCCCCCGCGAGGCCACCACAGCTCCCACAGCCATCCAGCCTAGGTACGAACGTGTCGCGCCGGGTTTCCCCGTCAGCGCGAGCGTTCGCGCGCAGGGCCCCGCCCACGAGAGCAGCCGCAGAAGTCGCGGAGGAGGAAACTGGGAAGGAGAGCAAGCAACGGCCGCATGACCACCTTGCCCGCAGGCCCATGCCAGCGGCACGACCCGTGAGTTCGTGGTGTGGGCAGTGATGCCGCAGCACACTTGGATTCGGCTCCCGCAGTCCCTAGCAGGGGATATACCAATGAGGGGGCCCATGAAGCTGTGGCTGCATCATGACGACTACTGCAGCCAAGCTTCGCAGGGGGAGGTCAAGGTCATCATCTCCGGCGACGTCTTCATGACTCGGGGATGGGGGCAATCACCCACACCCGCAACTTGGAAGGGAGGCACGCCCTCCACTTCGAGTTCGATGGGGCATCGACATTCTTCTTCAAGGTCTTCGGAGAAGACATCAAACGCGTGCAGTGCTGCCCCAGGGGAGGCGATCGGTGCGGCGAGCCCCCTGCTGTCAGGCGAGGCGGCAAGGACCCTGGGGATGAACTCTCCATTGGCCTTGTCCGCGATACCTCTAGTAGTAGTAGCGCTTCCTCCGGACCAAGCCAGGGCTTAGGAGAGGAATGGCTCCAACCAGGCGTCATGGTGTCGTGGGAGATGCTGCCTAGGCCGTGGTCCTCAGGAGGTATTTTCCTTTTTGTTTCATTCATGCACAAAAACTATGAAAGGCCCCGCGGGGGTGTGTAAAGATCGTGACGCTACACCTTAATGTTAACGTTCCCTACTTATGTCGTGATTGCGTCCCTCAGGTGGGTGCGGGCCCTCCTTTTACTCTTGCGGTAGCTTAGTGCTCTATGATACGTCCATTTTGCATCATTCTTTTATATTGATATTTATTGCAGTATGGGCTGTTATTACACATTATGGTACCATACTTATGCCTTTTCTCCCTTATTTTACAAGGTTTACATGAAGAGGGAGAATGCCGGCAGCTGGAATTCTGGACTGGAAAAGGAGCAAATCTGAGATACCTATTCTGCACAACTCCAAAAGTCCAAACTCCACGGAGAATTATTTTTGAATATATAAAAAATATTGGGCGAAGAAAGCACCGGAGGGGACCCACCAGGCAGCCACAAGGGTCGGGGGCATGCCCTACCTCCCAGAGCACACCCCCTGCCATACGGCCCACCTGGCAGGGCCCCGATGCCCATCTTCGGCTATATGATGGGTTTTTAGCTGGAAAAAATTAGGAGGAAGCTTTTGGGATGAAGCACCGCTGTCTCGAGGCGAAACTTGGGCAGAAGCAATCTAGGGCTCTGACGAAGCTGTTCTGCTGGGGAAACTTCCCTACTGAAGGGGGAAATTGAAGCCATTGTCATCACCAACTATCCTCTCATCGAGAGGGGGTCAATCTCCATCAACATCTTCACCATCACCATCTCCTCTCAAACCCTAGTTCAGCTCTTGTATCCGATCTTTGTCTCAAAACATCAGATTGGTACCTGTGGGTTGCTAGTAGTGTTGATTACTCCTTGTAGTTGATGCTAGTTGGTTTATTTGGTGGAAGATCATATGTTCAGATGCTTAATGATAATTATTACTCCTCTGATTATGAACATGAATATGCTTTGTGAGTAGTCATGTTTGTTCCCGAGGACATGCGAGAAGTCTTGTTATAAGTAATCATGCGAATTTGGTATTCATTTGATATTTTGATGAGATGCATGTTGTCTCTCCTCTAGTGGTGTTATGTGAACGTCGACTACATGACACTTCACCATGATTTGGTCCTAGGGGAAGGCATTGGGAAGTAATAAGTAGATGATGGGTTGCTAGAGTGACATAAGCTTAAACACTAGTTTATGTGTTGCTTCGTAAGGGGCTGATTTGGATCCATATGTTTCATGCTATGGTTAGATTTATCTTAATTCTTCTTTTGTAGTTGCGGATGCTTGCGAGAGGGGTTAATCATAAGTGGGAGGCTTGTTCAAGGAAGGAAAGCACCCAAGCACCGGTCCACCCACATATCAAATTATCAAAGTAACGAACGCAAATCAGAAGAGCATGATGAAAACTAGCTTGACAATAATTCACATGTGTCCTCGGGAGAGCTCTGCTTTATATAAGAGTTCATCCAGGCTTGTCCTTTGCTACAAAAAGGGTTGGGCCACCTTGCTGCACCTTAGTTACTTTTGTTACTTGCTACCCATTATGAATTATCTTATCACACAACTATCTGCTACCGATAATTTCAGTGCTTGCATAGAATACGTTGCTGAAAACCACTTGTCATTTTCAAACTCTTTTGCCCTTGTTTTGGACTCTAATTTGCATGTTTTGAATGGAACTAACCCAAACTGACGTTGTTTTCAGCAGAATTGCCATGGTGTTATTTTTGTGCAGATATCAAAGTTCTCAGAATGACCTGAAACTTCACGAAGATATCAAAGTTCTCAGAATGACCTGAAACTTCACGGAGAAAATATTGGTGAAGCAATCAACTAGAGGGGACCCACCACCTATCCACAAGGGTGGAGGGCGCACCGACCCCCTGGGGCACGACCTCCTGTCTTGTGGGTCCCACGAAGCTCCACCGACCTCAACTCCAACTCCATGCATTCATGTTCAGGGAGAAAAAAAATCAGAGAGAAGGATTCTTGCGTTTTACGATACGGAGCCGCCGTCACCCCCTGTTCTTCATCGGGAGGCTAGATCTGGATTCCGTTCAGGGCTCCGGAGAGGGGAAATCGTCGCCATCATCATCACCAACCTTCCTCCATCACCAATTTCATTTGCTCACCACTGTGCGTGAGTAATTCCATCATAGGCTTGCTGGACGGAGATGGTTTGGATGAGATTTACAATGTAATCAAGTTAGTTTTGTTAGTGTTTGATCCCTAGTATCAACTATGTTCTAAGATTGATGTTGCTATGACTTTGCTATGCTTAATGCTTGTCACTAGGGCCCGAGTGCCATGATTTTTGATCTGAACCTATTATGTTTTCATGAATATATTTGTGTTCTTGATCCTATCTTGCAAGTTATAGTCACCTACTACGTGTTATGATCCAGCAACCCCGGAGTGACAATAGTCGGGACACTTCCCGATGATGACCGTAGCTTGAGGAGTTCATGTATTCACTAAGTGCTAATGCTTTGGTCCAGTACTCTATTAAAAGGAGGCCTTAATATCCCTTAGTTTCCAATAGGACCCCGCTGCCACGGGAGGGTAGGACAAAACATGTCATGCAAGTTCTTTTCTATAAGCACGCATGACTATATTCAGAATACATGCCTACATTATATTGATGAATTGGACCTAGTTCTGTGTCACCCTATGTTATAAATGTTGCATGATGAATGCCATCCGACATAGTTATCCATCATTGATCCATTGCCTGCGAGCTCATTTCATATTGATCTTTGCTAAGTTACTTTTCTGTTGCCACAGTTACAATTGCTACAAAACTGTTACAGTTACTTTTGCCACTGTTACCGTTACTTCCATACTACTTTGCTACTAAATACTTTGTTGCAGATATATATTATGTCTTTCAGGTGTGGTTGAATTGACAACTCAGCTGTTAATACTTGAGAATAGTCATTGGCTCGCCTTATGTCGAATCAATAAATTTGGGTTGAATACTCTACCCTCGAAAATTGTTACGATCCCCTATACTTGTGGGTTATCATAGCGCCGGGGTGAATGCGCGGCAGGACGCCATGCTGATAGGCACGGCGCGCACTAGGGGAGCTCATTCTCGACACCCACGCGCCACAGGCTCCGGCGGCACAAGGTCTTGGTGCTGGCACTGAGGCGCTGGGAGCGAGCACGCTTCTCCTTGGGGCCGCTGCACCACCTAGCAGCTTGCTTCATCTATTGCTGGCACCCCGCGCCATGGGTCGCGCACGGGCTCGTCGCACCTGAGCTCCGGGTCAGCACTGCTAGAGGAGGAGGAGGGGCGCGCCGGTTGGCCATGTCGCCCGCCTGGGATGGCGGGGGAGGCAGCGAGCGGGACGGTTAGGAGCCTCACCGGCGGCGTTGATGAGCTCAGCGATGCGGTCGAGTATGTCATTGGTGGTGTTTTAACACAGGAGCTCGCGCGCCATGAGCAACGCGGTTACACGTTCGCCGACCCACGGCGAGCATGGGAGTATGATGCTATGGCCAGAGTGGGCCATGGAGTCACGGCGTGGCCATCACGCTGCACGGAAGGTGGTAGCTATGAATCTTGCTGCTCACGAGCAGCAGGATCCGTGGCAGCATTAGCCATCGGGGAGGCAGAGCGGCGAGGAGCGCCATTTCCCACAAGCATCATTTAGGCGACACAAGCAGCCCGACGCTTGACACAAACATGGCGAGCGTCGGCCATGGAAGCGACAGAGCGGAGGTGGGGCGAATGGTGGAATAAGGACTTCGACACGCCCCTACCTGGCGCGCCAAATGTCGGACTCAGGGCTCCATAGACCAAAGAAAGGTTCGAACTCTGGGCATGTGCGAATAACTCAACCTATCCAACCTACCAGCTCGTCGCCCCATAGCCTACCCCGATTCTGGTGAGCAAGGAAGAAGAAGAAGAACACGGCATTTTACCCAGGTTCGGGCCACCTTGCGGTATAAGACCCTACTCATGCTTTGTGGTGGATTGGCCTCACGAGGGGCTGAGAGTGAACTAGTAAAAGGGATGAGCAACCTCGCGAGGTTTAGGGGGTGAGGAATGAGTCGACCAGGGTCCCCCTCCTCTATGATGGTGGCTAACCTATATTTATAGTGGCCTCGCTCCTCTTCCCCCAAAACATCGGCGGGAAGGGATCCCACAGTGGCCAATTTGAAAGGGGACAAGTAGTACATCTTATCCTGACGAAAGGTGCTCTTCACCTGCAAAGCTTCTGGTCATGACGCAGTGGTGGGCTCGGTGATGACATCCACCCTGTCGTGCTGGTGGTCTTGCTCTCATTGCACCGGAATTGAAACCTTTGCCAGATTCCTTGGGAACCCACGCCTATCCTTTCCTCCTTAGCACCACAGAGGAAACTGCCTCCTCCGCGCCCGCTGGCGCCCGCCTGGCCTTTGTTGTCATGGCTTGCGTTATCATAGCCTCATGTGGCTGGGTACCTGCATAGAAATCTCCGCTCCTTGAGAGGGTGCCTGGGGTGGCCGCTCCTTCGGGGGGGGGGGGGGGGGGTCTTGGTGTCGTCCGCCTTGCGAGGCTTGGCCCCTCGCGAGGGTCTTGTAGATGGGCCATACCAGGCCGTCGAAGGAGACACACCATGGGCTGCAGGCAGGCAAGTTTGGGTACCCTGGTTCCCAGGATGCCGACACGCTGGGTACTATGTCAATAGGTTAGTCCCAAAAATGATATAAAGTTGCTATAAAATGATGGTAAAATAGTAAAGAAGGATAATATAACAACATGGAACAATCAAAATTATAGATACACTAGTCGTCAGCCCGTGCACTTGCACGGTCTAGCAATTTCAATATTTAAAATAACAAAGCTGTGAAAATTCAAAAATGTCAAACAATAATAATATGAATATGTTGATGTAGATTATTATTATAACACATGCATGTAAGTTCAGTCGTCGCTTGGGGTCGCTTGTCATCCCGTGCGACACCTGACTTTGGGATGTTTGTGGTTTGCCGATGGCAATGCTGGTGGGAGAGGGCACTTGATGGTGAAGGGGATATCCTTCACTGAGAAAAACTATCGGGGCCATCGATAGGAGAGGAGAATCGAAGGAAAGGAGTCAGCAGTCATGTATAGGAGTTGAGGGAGATGTTTTCCCTTTTACTTTGAGGAAGAGATGTGTTTCCTTTTTGCTTTTTACATGAACAGTTTTCCTCGTTTTAGTGCGAAGAAGATTTTATGGTCATCACACAGATCTTTTTTGACTTACATGGCAAACAAAGTATCAAACTCATCCTAGATCCATGATAAGAGCAAACGTGTGTCCTGAGTATAGAGAAGACTAACCAATCTAGTTGTTTCGAATCTTGTATTTTCCCTGGGCCAAGAGAAATGTAGTCTTTTTTAGAAGTATGCAGACATCTATGCTGGTGTTACTTATAGGACCATGATGAGGATGAAGACGGACCTCACGCCTGACAAACCAAATGTTGGGCGTGACTCTGGCGATGCATGGATGTGGAGGAAACGTCTACCCTTTGGAAAAGCACCCGCCATCGTTGCACCTTGAGACTACGGCCACTGGATCGATAAACAAATGGGATGGAAGCCGACAGAGTTTGAGATGGTCTGCATCGACGAACCATCGGCGCACCCCCTTCAGAGCATCATCCATCGTGATTGGCATGGAAACTGAGAAGATTGAATGAATCTCCCGTCGAATATGAATTTAAAAATTAATTTCCTTATTTTTATTGTAGTGCCCTCTTATCCCATCAAATCTCTACAACTTTATATGTGTCCATTTTTTGTCTCCACATGCATATAAAAGTTCCACGGATGCAATATCTGGTTGATGAATAAATACTATTTTCCATTACTTTTTTTTTGAAAATACTATTTTCCATTACTGAAGGACGCCCTTATATATTTTTTGTTTGCAACTACGTTTCAATGGGCGTACATTTTTTGCAGGGATTCAATGGCCGTACATGCAGCCCTTATTTGTTTTCATGGGCCCTCATATTGTTTTTGTACACATGTATTTATACAGGGACACAACTGTCTCTAAACGTACGTGCAGAGGTAGTACTGTTTGTTCTATCACGTCGGACTTTTTCCCCGCAATTTTTTTTACGTCGGCCTTTCTTTTTCTTGAAAGAAACATATCACGCCAGAATCAAATCATGCATGTCGTATGACTTGTATCATAAATGGACTCTCCAACATGCGTACTTTATCCTGTTGGACTAAAATCACGCACGACTTGTAGCATTTTTTTTTTGCGGAATGACAAATCGTACTATATATGGACTCCCTTATTCTAGGGTGCAGACATGCTAAAGCACTCATTATGGACTTGCTCTTTTTTTAGTTTATCACGCCAGACTTAAATCACATCTTACGTTTAGCATATCTGCTAATGAAAAAAATCAGCTTTCTTTTGGATTGGTTTGAATTGCTTACCACATATGTCATGTGGTTAAAAAAATGGTTTTACTTCACGGGAGAAGACTGGAGTTTGAAGGGTAATCAAACAGATCTGCTCTCCTATTTTTTTTCCTTTTCATTGCTAGAATTTTTTTATGAAAGAATGCTATCATTTTTTAGGCAACGTTGGATGCAGTCTTTGTTTTGCTTCACCAAAACGTGGCAGGAGTCCTTTTTTGGACCATGTGTTACGTAAGTTATATATTTTTTTGCGGAATGACAAATCGTACTATATATGGACTCCCTTATTCTAGCGTGCAGACATGCTAAAGCATTCATTATGGACTTGCTCTTTTTCTAGTTTATCACGCCAGACTTAAATCACATCTTATGTTTAGCATATCTGCTAATGGAAAAAAAATCAGCTTTCTTTGTTTTACTTCACGGGAGAAGATTGGAGTTTGAAGGGTAATCAAACAGATCTGCTCTCCTATTTTTTTTCCTTTTCATTGCTAGATTTTTTTTATGAAAGAATGCTATCATTTTTTTAGGCAACGTTGGATGCAGTCTTTGTTTTGCTTCACCAAAACGTGGCAGGAGTCCTTTTTTGGACCATGTGTTACGTAAGTTTCTTTTTCATCTCTGGCGTTAATTATTTAATCCAATGGTGCAATTAATTTCAATGATGTGGATTAAGGAGAAGGCTTTAATGGTGCCTGAATGCTATCATTTTTTTAGGCAACGTTGGATGCCATCTTTGTTTTGCTTCACCAAAACGTGGCAGGAGTCCTTTTTTGGACCATGTGTTACGTAAGTTTCTTTTTCATCTCTGGCATTAATTATTTAATTCAACGGTGCAATTAATTTCAATGATGTGGATTAAGGAGAAGGCTTTAATGGTGCCTCCAATTAGTAAATATAAGATTGGAGTTGTATCAGCATCCCCAAGCTTAATTTTTGCTCGTCCTCGAGTAAATAAATGATAAAAATAGAATTTTTGATGTGGAATGCTACCTAACATGTTCATCACATATTCTTTTCTTTTGTAGCATGGACATTTTCACTTTTATATGGTTCAAAGCAATAGTCTAGTTTTGACATGAAGACTTCAATACTCAAGCATATCAATGAGCAACCATGTCTTTCAAAATATCAACACTAAAGAAAGTTATCCCTAGCCCATTAATGACCCAACGAGGAGCAGAAGGGAATGACAAGTGGTTTTCAGCAAGGTAATGTCTGCAAGTGCTGAAATTGTAAGTAGTAGAGTAGTTTGATAGCAAGATAATTTGTAACGACAAAGTAACAATAGTAGTAGCAAAAGTGAAACAAGGTAGCCCAATCCTTTTGAGGAAAAGGACAGGCCAAAACGGTCTCTTATGATAAGCAAAGTGTTCTTGAGGGTACACAGGAATTTCATCTAGTCACTTTCATCATGTTGGTTCGATTTATGTTCGCTACTTTGATAATTTAATATGTGGGTGGACCGGTGCTTAGGTTCTGTTCTTACTTGAACAACCTCCTACTTATGATTAACCCTCCCACAAGCATCCGCAACAACGAGAAAAGCATTAAGAATAAATTCTAACCATAGCATTAAACTTTTGGATCCAACCGGTCCCTTACGGAAGAACGCATAAACTGGGGTTTAAGGTTCTGTCACTCTCACAACCCATCATCTAATTGCTACTCCACAGTGCATTCCCTTAGGCCCAAATATGGTGAAGTGTCATGTAGTCGACGTTCACATGACACCACTAAGGGAATCACAACATACATACTATCGAAATATCGAACACATATCAAGTTCACATGATTAATCGCAACATGATTTCTCATGTGACCTCAAGAACAAAAGTAACTACTCGCAAATGATAAACATGCTCATGATTAGAGGAGTATTAAATAGTATATTGGATCAGAACATATAATATTCCACCAAATAAACCATATAGTAATCAACTATAAGATGTAGTCAACACTACTAGTCACCCACAAGCACCAATCTATAGTTCTGGTAAATAAATCGAACACAAGACATGAACTAGGGTTTGAGATGAGATGGTGTTGTTGAAGATGTTGATGGAGATTGCCCTCCCCAAGATGGGAGAGTTGTTGGTGATGATGATGACGATGATTTCCCCCTCTGGGGGGGGGCAGTTCCCCCGGTGGAATCGCTCCGCCGAAGGGAAAAAGTGCTCTTGCCCAAGTTCCGCCTCGAAAGTCCTCTCCTTATTTTTTTCTAGGTCAAAATGACCTATATACCAGAAGATGGGCACCAGAGGTGGGCCTGGGTGAGCACAACCCACCAGGGCGCGCCTGGGCTCCCTAGCATGCCCAGGTGGGTTGTGCCCACCTGGTGGGCCCCCTTTGGTAGTTATTTGCTCCAATAATTCTTAAATATTCCATAAAAATTCTCCGTGAAATTTCATCTCATTTGGAGTTGTGCAGAATAGGTAGCCTCACGTAGCTTTTTCAGGTCCACATTTCCAGCTGCCGGAATTCTCCCTCTTTGTGTATACCTTGCATATTATGAGAGAAAAGGCATTAGAATTACTCCAAAAAGCATTATTATGGATAAAAACATTATAAATAACAGTAAGAAAACATGATGCAAAATGGACGTATCAACTGCCCCAAGCTTAGACCTCGCTTGTCCTCAAGCGAAAACCGAAATCGAAAAACATGTCCACGTGCTTTGGGAGAGAGGTGTCGATAAAAACAAAATACGAACATAGAAGCATCATGTTTATTATTATAACATCAAAAAAATTAAACATAGGAATTTTATCATAGAACTTTTGTCATATACTTCTCATGAATAAGTAATAGTTCATCACACAATCGAAGTATAAAGCAAAAACTCTATTAGAAACCAACAAACTATGTTCTCAATCAACTTTGCAACTATAATTCATCATCTTTTCAGGAAGGGTCACGTATCAGAGCCTTTAGGCAAGTCCACATGCTCAACCATCATATAGTATTCTATGATTGCTAACACTCACCGTGTACACATGAGCAAAACGTTTCAACCGGACACATAGAAAGATAGGGGCTTATAGTTTCGCCTCCCAACGTATTCACCTCAAGGGTGATATCAACAATAATAAATCATGCTATTTATATTCAACTGGACATATGTGCCTAGATCTTTCCTCACCACATGATGCTTGCCATAGGAGAAAAATAAAAAGGAATAGAAGGAAAACTTTGAATCTTTGCACAAAAGTAAATACATAAAAGTAAAAGATAGGCCCTTCGTAGAGGGAAGCAGAGGTTTCCATGTGCTTATTTGTTTGTATGATCAACCCCTTAGTGCAAAAGAACGTCATGTTACATTGCCCCTTGTGATAGTGACCTTTATTATGCAGTATGTCGCTTTTATTCTTCATCATTACAAGTTCATGCAACGCTCAATTTTCTCTTACACTAAATGATCTCACACTTTTAGAAGCAATTTTTATTGCCTTTTTGCACCAATGACAACTTACTTGAGGGATCTTGCTCAATCCCTAGGTACGTATGGTGGACACTTGAAAATAATATTTGGGTTTATGGGTTTTTGGATGCACAAGTAGTATCTCTACTTAGTGCAGAATTTTTGGCTAGCAAAGATAGGGGCAAGCACCACATGTTGAAGGATCTATGACAATATGACTTCTATGTGAATATAAACAAACATAAACCATTAAGTTGTCTTCCTTGTCCATCCTCAACAATTTTGGCATATAATATTTTGATGAGGGCTCACAATCACAAAAGATTTCTAGGATAGTATATTTATATGTGAAACTTCTCTGCCCTTATTAATTCTTTCATGAGTTGCATCATTGACTAATGCTATGTTTGTCGATCTCTAATAAAGTTTTCTACTTATACTTTTCCATATGTGGTGTCATCACCTACCATAGGATTAGTACATGATCTTTTTCATTATTTATTTCCTTTCTCTTTTACTTTTATTTGCAACATGAAAGTAAAAAAATCAAAAACTCAAACTAACTTTATTAAATAACGTGCACATGATTAGAAGGATAGATCACTAAGCAAACTCTCAAGGAAGAAAGGATTGAACTAACTTTTATTCATCTAAAGCAAAAAGATCAAACTAAAATAAGTAAAAGAAAAAAGATAGTGGGATGATACGATACCGGGGCACCTCCCCCAAGCTTGGCGGAAGCCAAGGGGAGTGCGCATACCTGATACTCAGTTCTCCTTTGGTGGTGAAGAAGGTGATGTTGCTGATAACAATTGTGCCTTCAACCTTTTCATATTATAGTTGAGGAGAGCAATTTCCTCCTTTAAATCATCGACTTCCAACTCCAGCTTCAAGATCTTGTCACATAAATCCCCTTTGCTTTTCTACCTAAAACAAAAAGGAATAGATTGGTTTTTAGACCGGTTAGCTCTCTTGGGAAGACTTGACTTCTTGAATTCCATGTGCATATCCCTAGGTTGAGGTAGAGAGACATCCTCCTCCTCCGAGCTTGAATCATCAATCTTCATCAAGTGAGCATCCTCTTCATCATCTGTAGTTCGACCATAAGGGGATAGGTCCCCATAAGTCTTTGGGTCAGCAATGAGATGTGAGACATAGCTCTCCCCGTTGGTGTCTTAGGACGACATATTTCTAGAACTGCGCAGAAAACAACGGGAAAAGAGAGCAGAGGATTTTCTCCGTGACACTGTGATCAACAGGTTCTGGAAGTATATATAGATTTTTTTATCTTGGAGGACAAGCTTAAGGAAGAAAAAATGGAGTACGAAAGGTGTCCCAGGTGGGCACAACCCACTTGGGCGTACCAGGCAAGCCTAGCACTATCGGCGTTCTGGGAACGGGGGTCCCCAGACTTGCCTGCCTGCGGCCCATGGTGTGGCTATGCTAGCAGGTCTGTACGGCCCATCATCATCAACGAGGAGCAGAGATATCAAGGCGGGGCGAACCTCGCGAGGCTCACATGACGTGAGCCATGACGATCGACACCAGGCGGGCGCCAGCGCGTGCAGCGTCCTTGTTTCCTCTTTGGTGCCAAGGGGGCAAGCGCAGGCGCGAAGTACCGAGGCATCAGACAATGGTTTCCATATCGGTGCAATGAGACCAAGACCAAAAGGACGGCAGGATGGGGGTCACCATGGAGCCCAGGACGGCGTCACCACTAGAACCTTTGGCAGGCGAAGACCACCTTTTGTTAGGATAGCTTGTACTAGATGTCCCCTTTCAAATTGGCCGCCATTGTTCCTCCCTTCCTGCTCGATATTTGGGGAGAGGACCAGGGCCTATATAAGTAGAACTAGCCACCACCGTAGGGAAAAGAGGGAGACATCTCACCCTGACCCTTAGCCACACCAAGCACAAGAACACCTCAACCTCAGGAGGTTGTTCTTCCCCTTGTACTGTTCTTCATCAGCCCAAGAGGCAATCCACCACCACCACACTAGAGTAGGGTATTACACCACAACGGTGGCCCGAACCAGTATAAACCTTGTGTCTTTGTGTTGCGAGTGCGTCGAGTTCGTCCGCGAGACCTTAGCGAGCTAGGGCGTAGATCGGTAGGAGGGAAAGAACTTCACGCGCACCCCAGAGTTCGAACCTCAAGGGTCTGCCGAAACCCGTGATCCGACAAGCACGCCCTAGTGTCTTATTCCCACCAAGGGACGCTTCGTGGACGTTTCTTTATTTCCAAATTTTTTAAATATTCCAAAACTCATAAAAAATATTTTTGCATATTTTCGGAGTCCGTTTACTTACCGTATCACGTACCTCCTCATTTTCATGATTCTGGAGTGTACCGGAAGGACTCTTTTATGCATTTTTTTGGTGTCAAAGTCTGGGTAACATTACTTTCAACATTAATGGGTGTACCAGAGATATAATGCTTTACTCGTTGCCCATTGACAACCTTCGGGTTAGTACCTTCAGAGTTATTTATTTTGATGGCTCCAGACCAGTAAACCTCCTCGATAACATAGGGGCCTTCCCTTTTTGAGAGGAGTTTTCCTACAAAGAATCTAAAACGAGAGTCATACAAAAGAACATATTCTCCTACTTTAAACTCACGCTTTGGGATTCTTTTATCATGCCATATTTTTACTTTTTATTTGAATAATTTTGCATTTTCATAAGCTTGGGTTCTCCATTCATTTAATGAGCTAATGTCAAATAACCTATTTTCACCGGCAAGTTTGAAATCATAATTGAGTTCTTTGATTTCCTAATATGCTTTATGTTCTAACTCCAGAGGCAAATGACAAGCTTTTCCATAAACCATTTTATAAGGAGACATACGCATATGGTTTTTATATGCTGTTCTATAAGCCCAAAGTGCATCATCTAATTTCTTAGACCAGTTCTTCCTGGACCTATTAACAACCTTTCGCAAAATTAATTTTATTTCTCTATTGCTAAGTTCGACTTGACCACTAGACTAAGGATGATAAGGTGATGCAATTCTATGGTTAACATCATACTTGGCAAGCATTTTACGGAAAGCACCATGAATAATGTATGAACCACCATCAGTCATTAAATATCTAGGGACTCCAAACCTTGGGAAAATAACTTCCTTAAGCATTTTAATAGAGGTGTTGTGATCAGCACTACTGGTTGGAATAGCTTCTACCCATTTAGTAACATAATCAACAACAACCAAAATATGTGTATACCCATTAGAGGAAGGAAAAGGTCCCATATAATCAAATCCCCAAACATCAAATGGTTCAACAGAAAGTGAGTAATTCATAGGCATTTCTTGATGCTTACCGATATTACCTATCCTTTGACATTCATCACAAGATAAGACAAACTTACGGGCATCCTTGAAGAGAGTAGGCCAATAAAATCCAGACTGCAGTACCTTGTCAGCAGTCCTATCTCCAGCATGATGCCCTCCATAAGTTTTGGAGTGACATTTCTGTAGGATTTGTCCCTGTTCATGCTCAGGTACACAACGTCTAATAATACCATCTACTCATTTATAAAGATGTGGGACATCCCAAAGCTAATGTCTTAAATCATAGAAGAATTTTTCTCTTTTGGTAGCATGTAAAGCTAGGTGGTAAATATTTAGCAACAATGTAATTAGCATAATCAACATACTCTTGATAACCCACAAGTATAGGGGATCACAATAGTTTTCGAGGGTAGAGTATTCAACCCAAATTTATAGATTCGGCACAATGGGAGCCAAAGAATATTTGAAGGTATTAGCAGCTGAGTTGTCAATTCAACCACACCTGGAGATTAATTATCTGCAGGAAAACGATTAGTAGCATAGTAGTATGATAGTTTTGATAATAGTAGCAATAGTAACAGTAACGGTAATAGTGATAGCACTAGTTTTGCAGCAAGTGTAACAGTGATGATAGCGGTAGTAACCTAGCAAAAACAATATAAGATAAATTCGTAGGCATTGGATCGGTGACTTGTTGGATGATATTCATCATGAGATAGTTATAACCTAGGGCGATACGGCACTAGCTCCAGTTCATCGATATAATGTAGGCATGTATTTTGTCAATAGTCATACGTGCTTATGGAAATAACTTGCATGACATCTTTTGTCCTACCCTCCCATGGCAGCCGGGTCCATATTGGAAACTAAGGGATATTAACACTACAAAAAAGACACATCTGTGACATTTTGGGCCGAACGATTTTTTTTCTGTCATACATATGACACTTCATAGATGTGGTGGGCTCCTACTTCTATGACAAAAAATCATGACAAAAAATGGGTTTTTCGTCCTGGGCGGGCCGGAGACGCAGCTGCATGACATTCTTTGGGCCGTCCATGACGGGAAAAACCATGGTAGAAGCGAGGGCGAGGAAAATTTCGGGGAGTTCCCAGTTACGATGGGAGGTCAGGGGCCGAGCGATGCGCGTTTCTCTCGTACACGTACGTGTGTGTGTGCGAGGCGTTGGCTCTAACTGAACCCGAGCGAGGCGTTGGGCTCTAACTGAACCCGAGCGATTGCACTGCAGGCTACGCGTTACTGAACCCGAGCGATCGATCGATGGCTGTTAACTAAACCTGATCGAGCGATTCCTTCGCTACTGCTGCTAACTGAAGCCGATCGATGCTGCCTCTGGATGAACAGTGAGTGTTGCGGGGGGGGGGGGGGGGTTGGATGAACAGTTCCCGGTGGGGGTAGATGAACAGGACCCCGTGGTGTTGCCTCTGGATGAACAGGACCCCGATCGATAGAGCCGGTTGGGGCTGGATGAACAGGACACCGTGGAGGGCCGGATGAACAGGACCACCCCGTGGAGGGCAGGATGAACAGTAGACGGTGGAGGGCAGGATGAACAGTAGCCCGTGGAGGGGTGGTTGAATAGGAGCCCGTGGAGAGGGCTGGTTGAATAGTAGCTGGTGGAGTAGCGCGCGGTGGAGGCTAGATGAACAGGAGCCTGTGGATGAACAGTCGCAGGTGGAGGCTGGAGGAGGTCAACGGTGGATGAATAGTAGCTCGTGGAGGCTGGAGGGGGTCGACGGTGGAGATGAACAGTATCCCGTGGAGTCCCGTTTTGCGGTACGCCACACCCCTCCTGATGAACAGGACCCCCGTTTCGACCGTGGGAGGTCCGTTTCCTCCGTTTTGCGGTACGCCACACCCCTCCCGATGAACAGGACCCCCGTTTCGACCGTAGGAGGTCCGTTTCCTCCGTTTTGCGGTACGCCAGACCCCTCCTGATCAACAGGATCCTGTTTCGAATGTGGCCGGTCGAACACAAGGCCGTTTCCTTCGTTGTGCGGTACGCCAGGCCTTGTTTCCATCACATGTTCCGTCCAAGCTCTCCCGATGAACACGACCACGCATTCTGTTCCGACCTAGCCGGTTGGCTCCCACGCGTTCCGTTGCCTCCCCATGAACACGGCGCATTCCGTTGCCTCCCCATGAACACGAAGACGATGCTGTTTCTCCGTTCCGACCCAGCAATGTACACGAGCCCTGGCCGTACGTATGCGCGAGTAGGCGCTCGAGACCCCGCCTGTATGTACACATACGTGGCCGTATTTTCTTTCTTGCACCCTGGCTGTTGTACGTACGTGTACATGGTACGTGTGCGCCTCTACTACGACACGTGCACGCCTCTACATCGACCAGTATGTACGTACACGTTCGCGACCAGAATGACAACGCTACGTACGCTTCGACCAGGTGGGTCCCGACTGTCAAGCACTTCCTTGCCTGCAAAGATGTAGCTGGTGGGTCCCAGCAGTCAGGGGGCGAATCATTTTTTTTGCCCGGACACACTTCCTTGCGTGCGAAGATGTAGCTGGTAGGTCCCAGCAGTCAGGGGGGAATGTTTTTTTTCGCGAAATACAGTGGCCCGTCCGGTGGGTCCCAGCTGTCAAGTGGATGAATCATTATTTTCCACGTAATAAGGAGGCACTTCCTTGCTGCGGCCGTGGACCCAGCTGTCAGCCTCTCCACGTACAGTCCACGTCCAATGGAAGTCGTTCCTTGACCACGTTGACCACGCCGCGCCGAGAGCACCAGGGCGGTGGACGACGGCGAGGCCTAGGAAGGGGAAGACACGAAGGCAGGGAAGACTCGGTAGTTGTTTCCCACGCGGACGGGAGTACGACTGTAGGAGGGTTTACTGGTTCGTCTGCCGTCGCCGGAGAATAACAGCAGGTGTGGGTGAGTAGAGGGATGGCTAGGCCAGCGATGGGAGTACGGTCGGGCGGTGAGGCCTGTGCGGCAGCACAGTCGGCCGCGAGGAGGAGGGAGCAGGCAGTCCCGCCGGCGCTTGTTTAAGCGGCTGGAGCCGGAAGAGCAGAGATTGAAGAAGCATGACGGTCGTTGGATGGACATCCAACAGTCAGTGCTTGTGTGTCAACCTTTTTTTAGGAAAGCCTCAAATCTGTGGAAAACAGCATATAGCCCATCTGCCATTATTTCTAATAATTTACAGCCCATTTGCTAATTCTTAAGGTTTTTTTTGGAGCCCATATTCTTTTTGTTAGCATTACACCCCATATTGTGCCAACGGTTAAAAAATTATATGAAATTTTGCATATTTCGGTGCGGTCCGAACTGTTTTTAATCCCGAAATTTCGACTCACATTCAAACTAATTTTAAAAATAAATGTATATCAATATAAAATCCAACAAATTCTCCACGCATAAAAATTAATGTAATTTAAAATCTTGAAATTAAAAAAAGATATTTGAAACTAATTGCCGGTTTGATGTGTTTTAAAAATGTACAACCCATTTCTCATTACTGATGGGCCATTTTCTCGGCCAGCCGAATGAAATCTCTCCTCATCTTGAAAGATTTACAGCCCAACAGGCCTGACAAAGCGACTTGGCAAATCACAAAAAAAACTGTGTTGTGGCTGTGGACCCAGTTGTCAGCCTCTCCACGTACAGTACTCTTCCGATGGAAGTCGTTCCTTGACCACGATGAACACGCCGTGCGGGGAGCACCACGGCGGTGGACGACGGCGAGGCCTAGGAAGGGGACGACGCGACAGTGGAAGCCCGCGCGGAGAGGACTACGAGGGTTCACTGGTTCGGCTGCGGTGTGAGGCTGCCGTTGCCGCAGGGCCTGGCCAGTGGTGGGAATAGTAGGGGCGGTGAGGCCTCTGCGGCAGCACAGCCAGCCACGGGAGGTAGGAGCATGCGACACGACCAGCGCTGCTTTGGGTGGCTGGAGCAAGAAGACCAGAGGTTGAAGAAGCACTACGGCCGTTGGATGGACATCGCACGGTCACCGGAGCTAGAATCGTTCATATTGACTAAGTTGACAAAGCCCTTCGTCCCCGTCAACTTGGTAGGCCCACAAGTCAGCCTCCCAGCAAGGTGGGTCCCAGCTAGCCAGGGGAGTATTCATTTTTTTGTGCGTAATAAGGAGGCACTTCCGGTGGGTCCGAGCTGACAGCGGGGGGAACGTTTTTTCGCGAAATACGGTGGCCCGTCCGGTGGGTCCCAGCAGTCAGGGGGAAATGATTTTTTTCGCAAAATACTGGTGGCCCGTCCGGTGGGTCCCTGCTGTCAGGTGCAGGAATCATTATTTTCCACGTAATAAGGAGGCACTTCCTTGCTGCCGCCGTGGACCCAGCTGTCAGCCTCTCCACGTACAGTCCACGTCCGATGGAAGTCGTTCCTTCCACGTTGACCACACCACGCCAAGAGCACCAGGGCGGTGGACGACGACGAGGCCTAGGAAGGGGACGACGCGGAGCCGGTGAAGACGCGGCAGTGGATGCCCACGCGGAGAGTATGAGGGTTCACTCATTCAGTTGCGGTGTGAGGGTGCCGTCGCCGCAGGGCCTGGCCAGCGGTGGGAATAGTAGGGGGCGGTGAGGCCTCCACGACAGCACAGCTGGCCACGAGAGGCAGGAGCAGGCGGCACGACCGGCGCTGCTTTGGGCGGCTGGAGCAGGAAGACCAGAGGTTGAAGAAGCACTACGGCCGTTGGATGGACATCGTACGGTCACTGCAGCTAGAATCGTTTATATTGACTAAGTTGACAAAGCCCTTTGTACGTCAACTTAGTAGGCCCACAGATCAGCTTCCGAAATGGTGCGCCTCAGATGTCAGGGGGAGGAATCAATTTTTGGGCGGGTGAAGCTAGAATATCCGAGATTGAAGAAGAAGCACGGCATCCGTTGGATGGACATCCAACGGCCACTGCTGCTAGAACCGTGTGTTGACTATAAGTTGACAAAGCCTTGCATACGCGTCAACTCTATTTTTTTAGGGGACACGTCAACTTAGTAACGCCAAAATTGTATGGCAGAGAACTTATAGCCCATTTGAGATTTGTAAGAATGTGTAGCCCATTTTTGAATTCTAATGGAATTTACTACAGCCCATTTACAGTTTGTTAAAAGTACAGCCCATTTCAACCAACCGTTCAAAACAGAATTCAATAAAATTTCCCACATTTTGATGGGATCCAAAATATTTTTATCCCGAAATTTCTAGTCAGATTAAATACAATTTCAATATAAATTTATATTACGTAAAAATCCAACGAAACATTACGCTCGCAACAATTAATGAAATTAAAATTTTCAATATACAAAAATAATATTTTATAAAGTAATCACGTGTTTGGTGCATTTTTTTATAGTAACTACCCAGTTTTATAATTACATCCCATTTATTATTTTTTAAAGCCCATTTTCTTGTTAAGCCTAATGCTTCCCTCCTAGGAAAGATTTGCAGACCAGCGGGGCAGAGAATAACAACTTGACCTTGCCTGGGTATTCCTAAAAAAAGTATAGCTGGGCTAGCCATTTTCAGCTTGAAAAAATTTAATATCTGGGCTGGATATCTGGCCTGGGCTAGACGGGCCACAGCCCGCCCAGTTAATACCTGCAGCGATGTTTTTGTTGTTGTTCAGAGGAGAAAAATTAATATCTGGGCTAAACATCGAAAAACTCTGCAGTGCTCACACCTCAAAAATACAAATACTGCTCGAGCTGCTTGGTCCCAGTTGTCGGCCGCTTCTTTTGCAATTCTCTCATTTATTGACTAGTACTACATAGGTTGACAATAGTGTGGGACCGCGATGTCAGGAAACCAGGGGGAAGCAAAATAAATAACTCCAGCGAGCGCTTCCACCTCCGCCTCGTTTTCTCCCATGGAAACCCCTTTCCTCCCTTTTTTTGCTCGGGCAAGGACCAATGCATGCAGCACGTCCATGCGGTTATTAGGCAAGAAATAAAAGTGATTTGCATGCTATGAATTACGATGGCCTGCATGGGTAGCTAATAAGGCATCCTCTTAACTGCTGTGATTAAATGTTGTGTTTAGAAGAGAGAAATATTCTTCTTTTCCACCAATCTGCTTGCACCTAGGTCGTGATGCACCTTCTAATACGACTTATTCACCTAGACGGAGGGAGTATAGTTTTATACATATATATATATATATAATAAGGAGGCACTTGCGTATGTGAGGCTATGGACCTGGTGGGTCCCCATTGTCATCCTCTCCAAGTAAAGTCATCTCCTCGCCCGCGCGCGCTTTCCGCCCGAAACACTCAGCGCCGCCCGCGCCGCTTCCCGTTGCAGGCGATTGCTCCGCCTTCAAACGACACAAGCGCCGTCTGTCCATCCATCTACCACCCACATTAATGATACACGGTTGCTGAGGCGGCTACTCCGGCGCCACACGTCCGTCCCTCCGCCAGCCCACCATTGCTATATAAACTGCTGCGCCGACAATAGCCGCAGTCATCCGCATCCGTTCCCTTTCTCCTGTCCACACCACTACTGCCCACCATGGCTTACTCCCGCTCCAGCGATCTTCGGGACGGGCGGACGATGGACCACAAGGAGATGGTAGCCATTGCTGCCGACCGGCTGGCCGGTAGGCAGCCGGAGGACGATGACGTCCCAATGGAGAACATGGTAGTCGACAATCCGGCGCCAACCCCCTCCTCCGCGCCATCCTCGTCGGTGCATTGCACCATGACCATCGGCGAGGCCCGTGCCCAATATATGGACAGTGTGAGGCAGATGCGTCTGGAGAAGTTCCGGGAGGTGTAGGCCGATGCTGCCTACAACCACCATCTCCTCCAGGAGCATCTGCAGGCGGAGGAGCAGATCACCGCGGAGCGGGCGGAGCAGGAGGCGTTGCTCGACTCATACCGCTCCGCCCGCAAGGGCCGCCTCGAGCACTGGCGGGAGCGCATGCGGGTGGCGGAGGCTGCCGCCGCCTACAAAGAGGCTAGCAAAGAGGGCGATGAAGCGGGCGAGGCGCTGTTTGGCGAGACCGAGGACGAGGCAGAGGATAATGCCGGCTCCGACGAGTCCCCGCTCCACTGGCGTCGACGAGGCCCTGCTCCGCCGAGGCCCCGCGGCGCCAATAATGAGGCAGAGGACACCGTCGGCTGCGCCGAGGCCCCGCCCCGCCAACAACGAGGCAGAGGACATCACGGGCTCAGCCGAGGCCCCACCCTGCCGGCAACACGGGGGAGGATTTCCAGCGCTCCGCTGAGGCGCCGCCCGCCGGCAACGAGATAGAGGACATCGCCGGCTCCGCCGAGGCCCCGCCCCGCTGCCAACGAGGTCGCGCCACATAGAAAACGAGGAAGAGTAGAACACGGTAGGCCGCCACCGCTCAGGTCCAAGTAAGGCCACCGCTGCTACCCTCCTGTTGAAGACAAGCTAGGCGGGTTGACCATTGACGGCCGGTTAGCTTCTTGGCGGTGACGTGGAGTCGGGGAGTTCTGCTGGAGAATAACGCCGCTTCTACTTAACTGCTCATGCAGTTGGCTGACTGACACGTGGGCCCAACAGGCCACATGTCAGTTACGCAACTGCACATGCAGTTAAGTCACTGAAGCTTATGTTCGGCTCAGCGGGACACATGTGGGTAGCTTCGGTTAATTAATTATACCTCCAGCGCACCCCTTTTTAGTTGAAGAATGTATGAAATGTAATGAAATCTGGCATGTTTATATGAAATCTTCCCGTTTATGAATGAATTTATTTCGATTAGTTCAAATTCCTATATCACTGGCATTGGATGAACATGCAAAACAATATGTACTAGCATTATTCCCAGGGTGATCACCTCGTCTGCAGCAGTTTCACATGTACTCCCTCCGGTCCTTTCTAGTCTGCATACAAGTTTTGTCTACAGTCAAAGTATCTCTACTTTGACCAATCTTATACAAAAAAGTATGCACTTTCACAATGTGCGAAGTAAAAAGGAACAGAAGGAGTACAAAGAGTTTGAGCAAGTTTTTAGCGTTTCTGTACATTGCAATCGAACACACAGGCCTGGCAATTCATAGAGAACATTCAAAACAATCGATGATTATGCATCTCAACGACTCACATGTTAGAGGCAATATTTACTTCACAACTAAAGAATAAAGAAAAAATTGATCAACGCTGCTGACACCAAGGGCGTCCCATTCGAAAATATGAAACGCATGTCTTGCTAAAATCAATGAGCAAAATTTGACAAGGTTGTCCCATTCCAAAATATCAAATGCCTACGATTGTGGAATGGGCAGGGTTTGCCATCAGTTCGGACATTGACATGGCACCTCATGCTAAATAAACCAGTTGTTCTTTTTGTGCAGTTCCACCAAAATCAACCAAATTAGCACGTAGCTTGTATGATTTCGCCCTTATATGTTGCAATGCCTTGAACTTATCAGCATCTCCTTTCTTGTGGTGGAAATGAATGATTCGATGTATTCATGAACATTTTGTGCAGTTCCCATTGAAATCAAGCTGAGCACCCCTGTTTGCACAAATACAAAAAAGTGATTAGTATAGAGCAAACTGTAATATGAATTGACAGTTTCAACAGGCACATACATGGTCCATGTAGAGCACACTTTTAGAAAAATGGAACTCACCAGAAAGAATCCTAGAACAACATTGTACTCGCGCATCACAGCCAAAAAATGGAGATTTTGTCAGTCCTTTTGAGCTGAAGTTAGTTTGGTCTTGTGGGGAGTAATGTAACCATCCTTCAACTGCTCCTTTTGATGATAAGATAGACAGGGATTCTTCATCCTGGCATAATCAAAACTAGTCACTTCACGTACTCCATATTCTTTTTCAGAGGAAGATGATCCTGTTGTGCAAAGACAAGAGGACTACTAAATGCTAGCATCACTGTTTGCTCGAAAAAAGGAAAGGAAATATTTAAAACAGCACAGATGAAGCACTTCTCAAGGACAATACCACTTTTTCATGACAGCACCGGGAGTTGATTTTGCTTTTCTTCCCCTTGTTCTTCCCCTTCATCACTTGGTTCAATAACAAACCAGCTTCGCCTTCAATGTAAGATTTGGCATGTCAATTAGGGAGCACAAGTATAGTACTAAACTTAATTTCCTGATGAAAGTGGCAAAATATAGGCCAGCAGTTGTGAAATATCCTTATCTTACCTCAATGGGATATTATGGTGCACATACAGATTGGAAGTCTTGTCTCCATTTGTGCAGTTCACTAAAATCATGCAACATTATCGTACAAGTAGCACAACATATGAATGCACACTGCAGAATCATGTGAAAGAAGGCTAGTACTGACCTCTCATGATGCGGAATTCAAACAACTCACAAGAAGAAGATCAGAACCAAATTTGCCTTCACGGATAGGAAGTAAGATCTCCTCTTGTGCAGTTCCACTAAGATCAAGCAATCAAGCAACATTATCGGTGTGACATTTTGGTTGAACTGCACAAAACATTCTTAAAACAAAAGTGGTTTGTGCAGTGCAACACAAGGTCACAATGGCAACGAGGTGAAGCGGATAACCATGTTTACACAGAGGTGCAAAGGAAACAATTAGTGGTCAATAACGGTGGATGACACAGAAGCCAACAAAAAGAAGCATCTACCTTATCTAAATGGGAAAGAAAGCAAGACAGTAGCATTTCTCAAACGGTGGCATTGATTAATATTAACATAGATATTATATTAACAATAAAATTCGTTAAACATGTAATTTGCTTTTAACTGTGGCATTGCATCAATTTTCCAGCGGCATTATTAGAGGGTGTTTGTTTACAGGGACATTTTGGTGTAGGGACTAAAAAACTCCGTGTCAGTCCCATCCAAACCAAAGAGGAGGGACTTTTAGGGACTAAAAGTGGGCATTTGGGACTAAAGAAAGAAGACCCTGAGGGAGTCTTTTTGGGACTTTTTCCAACAGTTGCCCCTGCCACACATCGCACCTTGTCTCTATTAGTTCATTACTAGGGGTAACATGGTCTTTTAGCATGTCATTTAATAACCTCTAGTCCATGTTTAGTCCCTGGAACCCAGCAGGTAGGGACTAGGGAGGTTTTAACCAAACAGGGCCTTAGATTAACAACAGCTAATGAGTTGCACGGGAAAGTGGACGCACCAGCACCATGTGCATCTACCGATGTACTATGGTCATGCACAGTCTGTTGCAACAAAGAACAAGCAACCAAGGAGCATATTTGTGTTGGTCCCAGTTTTGTTATCTTTAGACGCCTTTCCCTATGTGAGCGCAGCAAATCTAGTCCTGCTCAACCTCTATAGCCTTGTCCCTTCCTTTCCTTTTTGAACTAGTACTTTCGCCCCTTCCTTTCCTCTTCGAACCACATCCTAGATTTATGCGATACAACTTTCCACTACTTTCCCCCATTCCTTTCCTCTTTGAACCACGTCCAAGATTAATGCTATACAACTTTCCCCCTTCATTTCCTCTTTGAACCACGTCCTAGATTCATGCTATATACAACTTTTCCCACTCCTTTCCTCTTTGAACCACGTCCTAGATTCATGGTATACATGCAGCTAGAGCAATGCATGTGGAGTAAGTAAATTATACCTTAAGGTTCTTGGGGCGTGGTTGGGTGGGCGATGGGATGGCGGCGCCGAAGAAGGGGTCGGAGGCCCTCCCGCGCCGCCACTGGGTGGAAAGTGAACAGCTGCGCCGGTAGTCCCTCGCCGACGGCGACAGCGCTAAGCCTCCTTCCCTTCCTAGCGGACGGATCTTGCCGGCTCTTTGAGCAGCAGTGAGGGGAGAGAGAGGCCAACGAAGTCTTGTTTAGATCTGGAGAGGGTGAGAAAGTGTGAAGAGAGCAACTACAAGCGCTGAGGTTCCAGCGAGAGAGGGCGAGAGAGTGAGCGAACAGGCTAACCAGCTACGCAACCCTCCCGTTATGTTCAACGAGAGGGAAATAACCTTTTATACATTCCTGCATTCGTGTGACAAGCATGCCGTGTTTTTTTGTGTGTGTGGGAGTCATTGGGATTTCAATCATAATCGTGTCATGTGGCGTTGGTGGTAAGACTATCCACAGTGGTGCAGAAATAATGCACCCTTAGCCACCTTACCTCTCTCCACGTAGTACGTTGGGTCCCACCAGTCAGAGGGTGAAACGAACAAATTAATAAGAAAAATTAAAAGCGCCAGTGGTGTATCTTACCTCACACATCTCGCTACTACTCGGTAACACTGTCCAATTGATCCCTCTGTTCGCTCACGTACTATTTTAAGTGAATCCTTATTATAACATGCACACAAAATTTGGCCACTTGTATTCGACTTAAGTCAGTGTGCCACCGTATCTCGTATACTTACTACTCCCTCCGTCTAGGTGTAATAAGTCACGTTAGAAGGTGCAATGGGACCAAGGTGCGTGCGCGCGCGCGCGCGTGTGTGTGTGTGTGTGTGTTTAACACCATGTGTGTGTTAGAGAGAGCGACAGATCGACCTACTCCTACAGAGAGATGTTGTGTAGTGTATGATTTTAGCCGCGAGAGTCGGTGTATCCTCTCTTTTCCGGGCGTGTCCGGTAGGGACATGCGAACAGCTGCCACGCCCACTCCTGACCAGCCTGGCCCACCCAAAGCCCCTCCATCGCCCGCGCGCGCTTCCCGCCCGAAACGGTCAGCGCCACTCCAAAGAATCGGTGCCGCATTCATGCCCAGGCAGAGTGGACGCGACCTCTCACTGGCGCAAGAGTGATGGTTGCTTCGTCCGTCCAACTTACTGCTGGGTCTATGTGATTTGACGGCTCATTTGTCTTTATTACTGAGGTGGTAGGACTGCTGGATGTCCCACGCTTTTGGTGTAAGGAGGTATACTACTACTACTAGATTACAATTTTCTCCATTCTTACAGCGGAGGCGTGCAAGAGCAGTGAAAACACGCAGTCTCAGTGATTACATGGCCCACCTCACACTACTATCACCGTGCGACACCTAACTCTTTACATAGTACTCCCTCCGTTCCTAAATATTACTAGATGAGTCCTCGCGCGTTGGCGTGGAACAGCGGTATATCTCTCTGCGCAAAATTATCGATTTCATAGAACAAAAACTACTCTATAACCGCATGACAAATGTGGTAGCCAAACTAAATAAACTCCCATCATCATTTAGATCATCCCACGTAAGGAAAAAAGATAAGCCAACTCCTGAACTCCTACTGCATAATGGGATTATATTTTTCTTTTTGTGTGACGCCCGGGTAATTAAGCTACAGCAACCCTCTGCTAAGGATGCCACGTCCCCTCGGTTACTGTTGATAAACTCGAGTTAGTTCAAAAACGATTCAAATTCAAATTTAAAATATAAGCAAACAATAGAAGTTTTCAAGCATTAAAACTAAATTGTTCATCATGTGGCAAATAATCCCTAACTAATTGAGGTGAAGAAACCACATTCTTATAGAAAGTTTAGATGCATTTGAATAATTAAAACAGTAGGTAAAACAATGAAATAAATGTCTTTTGCATTTTATAAAATAATAAACTTTTTATTTAGTTGCCCCTAAGTTAATGGGACAGTAGCATAATTATTAACTCTAAATTAGTGACTGCTTTTATAATTTATAAAACTAATACAACTAAGAAATTAAAAGAAAACAGAAAAGTAAATAAATAAAAGAAAAGAAAATACAAAAGAGAAAAACTAAACTAACAAAAAAACAAAAAACAAAGAGAAAGCCCCCCCCCCCCCGCTGGGCCAAGTGGCCTAGCTGGCCTTCGCCGTCCGAACTGGCCGGCCCAGCTGGCCCAGCTGGCAACACCTTATCCCCACACCCCCGCAAACCCTAATCCCCAATCTCCCCCACTCCTCCCACTCTCCCCCCCCCCCGATTGGATCGGGGGCTCGAACCGCCCCGACCCCGTCGCCTCAACGCCGCGCCGGCGCCCGCCCGAAGCCGTCCGTCGCCACCCGAAGACCACCCCGTCGCCGGACTCCCCATCACCGCACGCCCGCGTCATCCTGCACCCGACGCGCCCACGACTGTGCCTCGGAGCTCGCTATCGCAGTCGCCCTGATCGCCTACGTCCACCCCGCCGCCGGACCTCGTCGCCCCGCCGCACATCGTCCCCGACCCCTGCTGCCCAGTTCCCTACGAACCCCCCTGTGAGCTTCGCCGTTCGTCCCCTCCCTTCTCCTCTGATTCGCATCGCCGTCGCCCACCTGTGCCTCGACACTGCCGAGCCCTGACCTGCTCCGGACAAGCCCGTCACCCCCTCCCTCACCGCGCCTCCGCACGCCGCTTGCCCGCGCGTGCGCGGCCTCACCTCACCAGCGATGCGGCCTCGCCGGCCCGTGCGCCCGCACCTCCCACTGCTGCAGCTGCCGTGGCCTCGCCCCTCACGCCAGCCCGTCCGCGCGGCCCCACTCCGGCGGCGCCTCCTCTGCCGCCCGCGAGCTCGCTCGTCGCCGGCCCCGCACTTCGTCTCCCCACGTCGGCCGGCCACCGCGGTCGCCTTCGCCACTGGCCTCGCCTCGCCACACTCCGTGCGGGTGAGCGCTCGCCCCAGCGCCCGTCGCCCTCCTGCCCGCTAACCCGCTAAGGCCCCCCGGGGCCTATGACAAGGGGTCCCCATCCCCCAGAACGTTTTATATAAAAAAAGGAATAATAATAATAATAAATAAAATTGTTAATCAATTAAATAAATTAATTGTGTTTAATTAACCTAATAACTAATTAAACTAATTAAATACTATTAATTAACATAACTAATCTGTTAACTAAACTAATTAACCTTGTTAATTAGTTAACAGACAATGACATGTGGGTCCCACTGGACCCACCTATCTGTTTGACTAGTCAACCGACCAGTTGACCTACTGACATCACTCTGATGTCATGCATCCGTCATCATTCACTGTTCTGGATAATGTTGGGTTTAAATAAATAATTAAAATCAGAAAATCATTTAAATCTTTAGAAAATCATATCTTTTAATCCGTAATTTGGATGAAAATACTTTATACATGGAAGTTGCTCAGAACGACGAGACGAATTCGAATACGCAACCCGTTCGTCCGCCACACATCCCTAGCATAGCAGACATGCAACTTTTCCTCTCCGATTCATCTGTCCGAAAACCCGAAACACCGAGGATATTTTCCCGGATGTTTCCCCCCTTCACCGGTATCACCTCATACCGCGTTAGAACACGTCTAGCTTTGCCTGTTGTCCTGTTAAGCACTTGCTTGCTATGTATTTACTGTTTCTCCCCCCTCTTCTCTCCGGTAGACCCCGTGACGATGTTGATGCCCTTGTGGTCGACTACGTCACCGACGACCCCTCCTTGTCTGAGCAACCAGGCAAGCCCCTCCCTTGATCACCAGATATCGCCTACTCTTCTCTATACTACTTGCATTAAAGTAGTGTAGCATGTTACTGCTTTCCGTTAATCCTATCCTGATGCATAGCCTGTCATTGTTGCTACAACTGTTGATACCTTACCTGCAATCCTAAATGCTTAGTATAGGATGCTAGATTATCATTAGTGGCCCTACACTCTTGTCCGTCTGCCATGCTATACTACTGGGCTGTGATCACTTCGGGAGGTGATCACGGGCATATACTATATACTTTACACTATTACATTCCCGATGATACTTTTTGGAGATGGGAGCTGAAGGGGCAGGTGGTTCCACCCAGGTAGTGGTGGGCCTGGGTTCCCGACGGCCCCCGACTGTTACTTTGTGGCGGAGCGACAGGGCAGGTTGAGACCACCTAGGAGAGAGGTGGGCCTGGCCCTGGTCGGCGTTCGCAGATACTTAACACGTTAAACGAGATCTTGGTATTTGATCTGAGTCTGGCTACTGGCCTATATGCACTAACCATCTACACGGTGACAGTTATGGGCACTGGACGTCGTGGTATCAGCCAAAGCCTTCATGACGTCAGCGACTGAGTGGCGCGCGCCGGATTGGACCGTAAGCCTGCTCTTGTATTAAGGGGGTTAGTTCTGCTTCCGGCCACGTTCGCAATGTGCAGGTGTGCAAAGGGCGATTGGCCCAGACCCCTGCGCCATAGGATTTAGACCGGCATGCTGACCTCTCTATTGTGCCTAGGTAGGGCTGCGACTTGTTGATCTTCCGAGGCCGGGCATGACCCAGAAAAGTGTGTCCGGCCAAATGGGATCGAGCGTGTTGGGTTATGTGGTGCACCCCTGCAGGGAAGTTAATCTATTTGAATAGACGTGATCTTCGGTAACTGGACGACTTGGAGTTGTACCTTGACCTTATGACAACTAGAACCGGATACTTAATAAAACACACCCTTCCAAGTGCCAGATACAACCGGTGATCGCTCTCTAACAGGGCGACGAGGAGAGGATCGTCGGGTAGGTTTATGCTATGCGATGATACTTGGAGGACTTCAGTCTACTCTCTTCTACATGCTGCAAGATGGAGGCTGCCAGAAGCGTAGTCTTTGAAAGGACTAACTATCCCCCTCTTATTCCAGCTTTCTGCAGTTCAGTCCACATATAATAGCCTTATTCCAGTTGATACCAATGCATACATATGTAGTGTAGCTCCTTGCTTGCGAGTACTTTGGATGAGTACTCACGGTTGCTTTTCTCCCTCTTTTCCCCCCTTTCCCTTCTACCTGGTTGTCGCAACCAGATGCTGGAGTCCAGGAGCCAGACGCCACCGTCGACGACGACTCCTACTACACCGGAGGTGCCTACTACAACGTGCAGGCCGCTGATGACATTCAGGAGTAGTTTAGGAGGATCCCAGGCAGGAGGCCTGCGCCTCTTTCGATCTGTATCCCAGTTTGTGCTAGCCTTCTTAAGGCAAACTTTTTTAACTCATGTCTGTACTCAGATATTGTTGCTTCCGCTGACTCGTCTATGATCGAGTTCTTGTATTCGAGCCCTCGAGGCCCCTGGCTTGTAATATGATGCTTGTATGACTTATTTTATTTGTAGAGTTGTGTTGTGATATCTTCCCGTGAGTCCTTGATCTTGATCGTACACGTTTGCGTGTATGATTAGTGTACGATTAAATCGGGGGCGTTACATTTTTACATGTTAATGGGACTTAAAAGCTCACTTACATGCATGCTACCGGTGCATGCTTGCATGCAGACATGTTGATGTGATTTAAAACCCACTCACATGCATGTGGCACAGTATTTCTGCATGCTTGCATGTGGCTTAGTGCGGAGCCTCTCAACGTCAAGATCAGACGACTATTATGGACTGATTTACTTCATCTAACGGCTACATCAAATTTGATGACGTGGCTCAAGGAGAGGATAGAGAATTCCTAGTAGTGGGGGCTAGCTATTACTAGTAGATATAAGTCTTTGTAGAGATTCCACTACATACGGAACAAAATGAATGAATCTACACTTAAGATGCATCTATATACATCCGCATGTGGTTCATGGTGAAATCTCTACAAAGACTTATATTTAGGAACGGAGGAAGTACTAGTATAGTACGTACTGTAATTTATCAGCGAGATAAATTTGTACAATGCTATGAAGCTTCCAGCTTCTGTTACATGTATCTTGCGTCCAAGGTTGCCCGTTGCAACATTTCATCAAATACAAAGGAGACTAACATGCATGCTATTGCATCTCAATGATTGACAGATCATAGCAAATGTGTACTCCCTTCGTTCCAAAATAAGTTTCTCAACTTTGTGCAAACTTTAGTACAAAGTTGTACTACTACTAAAGTTGACACTTATTTTGGAACAGAGGCAGCTAAAGAAAAAAATGATCCATGCAGTCCCTAGCCCTTGAACCGTGAACCCTGACCAGGCTTCAGTTTGCTGGCAACGTTCGAGCTTCCTAATAAATGAAGTTTGCAACCTTTTGACCATCGGATCATTTTGTGCAGTTTCACCAAAATCGAGATGAGCATCCCTGTGGCAAAGAAATTGAACAAGCGTGATTAGAATAAGATTACTGGGACTAGTTGATGAGACATAAACTCATCACAAATACAGTACGTAGAAGCCAGTAGAGGTATGTGCGGGGCAAAGAAGTAGAGAAATATCCACAGGGAGTGATGTGGGCAGCTGGAGCAGTGGTGCAAGCCGGCTTTAAAGGGAGTTGTACCTGAGGGATGTAGCTCAACCTTGAGGAGGGCAGCGGGAGGCGGCAACTGCCCACGTCGCGGCAGTGAGCAAGGGACGAGGGAAACCTCACCGGCTTTGTGAGAGAGAACGGCGGGGACCCCTGATCGGGACGTGCCGACAGTGGGTTTTCGCCGTCGGCGACGGCCACCGCATCTACACTAAGCATCCACCCCTTCCCCAAGCGGACATGATCCGCCGGGATGTTAGAGATGTGGCCACAATCGTTTTGTGCAAGAGAGTGTGAAGAGAGCAACCCCAGCAAGCAACCGTGTAGGCTGGCCCGTCCTGACTATGTACTCCTTTTCTCTCCATATGAACCCATCATATTGCGTACGTGCCACTGAAGAAAAAAACTTTATTTATAAATGACACGGCACCTACTACTCGTTCTCCTATAACCGTGCGCTTGGCATCTCCAAAATATTGACCTTGCGATTGGCTCTTCGCCTCTTCGGGAAGTCGAGCAATAATGGTAGTGCATTATATATCGTTCTGGCTATATGAGGCCGAATGAATTGCTGCACGTCCACCACGTGGGCGGGGGTCGAGGGGCGAGGGAGAGTGCTACATACGGAGCAAAATGAATGAATCTACACTCTAAAATACGTCTATATACATCAGTGTTTGGAGTATGTACTAGTAGTTCATATTGAAATCTACTAAAGGACATATATATTCCAAACAATATGATATAATCTGTATAACCAAGGTAGTAGGGACGAGGAGTAAACGGAGGAGTAGTAAATTTTTCTCCCCTTCCTGCGAGCCACCGCGCGCATGGGAGAGGGAGCGGGCGTAAGGCGTAGTAAGCAAGCTTCACCTCATCCTGCAAGCCACCGCGCCCGTGGGCGGGGGAGACGACGTACTAAGCAAGCTTCTCCTCGTTCTGCGAGTCGACGAGACACATCAAAAGTACTCCAGTGTATAGAGCCTTGCCTCTAAGGTAGGCCCCACATGGTTTGCCTCTTTTTTTAACATAACACATCAAGTCGCAATTTGTTTGTTCACCCGTGGTAGACGATCCTCCCTCCACCAAGTGGAAAACCAGTACACGTGCCAAATTACCATGTGGGCTGCCTTTTTCGTATAGAAATGAGCTCCACTGTGTACCCGCGCAGGTGTGGTTGGGAAAGAGACGGGAGTACGTGCACCGTGCATGCACCTCTTCTCTTCGTGCACATTCCCCACCTACGTGGGTGTGTGAGAGAGATACAAACCACGTTCGTGAGTGTTTTTTGTTTTGGGGTGGGGTGGGGGTTGATTTCGTGAATTATTTGTGGGAATATGTGTCGATGACATCTCAAACAAATTTTTGCATGCAATGTGTGTGAAATGGAGGCCTATCCATATCATACATAGAGGGTCGGGCAATCCATGAGAAGAGAGGGAGGGGTCATAGCTATCGATAGAGTCGAAGAGAGGATCAAGTGGGTGGGTGCGAGATCGATGAAGAGAGCCATCGAAATTGTGTGTGTGTGTGTGTGTGTACAAGTCAAAGATATAGGGCGACTGGCCTACCGGAACGTTAGAGGGCACACGTCAAGTTTGTGTGTGGCAGGGAGACATGACTAGAGCGCTCGATGTATCGGTGTGTGTGGTGGGAGGGGGTGGTGGGAGGGGTAGGCAGAGGCCTAACTATAGAGGTAGAACGACTCGTATATGTGTTGAGAAGGAGAGACCCAGCTATGTCTTGAGGGAGATCGGTCGACATCCATACATGACTGAAGGACGGGAAATATGATGGGAGAGAGATAGAGGAGAGAGAGAGAGGGAGGGAGAGGTGCAGAGTGTTGGATGGGTGATGGAGTTGCTTCTCGAAGATGGTGGGAGAGGCCTACTAGACAAACTGAGGGTGGAACTTCAATGTTATCAATAAGAGTGGGGATGTGTTTCTGTGTGTGCCTGTGCGTGATAGATCTGTCGGGACGCATCCATGGATGATGAAGGGGAACCATGTGTTTGGTAAGCAAACCTAACTAGATCGGTAGATCAATTGTTGTTTGTCGGAGGAAGGGAGAGACACAACTAATGAGGTAGATCGATTGACGTGTGGGTAAAAACGAGTTATAAGGACCTAGCTAGCTATATGTATAGCGAGAGATCGGTCGGTGTACGTCCATTTGTTAGAGGCTAATAAGGCCCAGCGAGACGGATAGACAGAGAGAATGGAGCTAGGAGGTGGTGCGAGAGGCCCAACTACTAGCTAGATAGGGGGAGGAGTGTGCGGTTGTGAGAGAGCGATGAAAAGAGGGGCGAGAGTTTACACGTGTGTCTGACCGTATGAGAGACACGAGGAAAGGACACATAAAGGAGGAGATTGAAGGTGTGTTTGTATGTTGTAGGCAGGCATCGCTGGAGAGGTTTATCGATCGGTGTGCGTCGGAAAGGAGTTGTGGAGACTCTGGGAGAATGACCTAAAGAAAAAAAATGAATGTGCCCAGTGGATAGAATGCCGAGGGAGGGGGAGGGCAAGGAGGGCGTGTGCATGCACGAGAGAAAGTTAGTGGTAGCTACAAAGGTTAGAGGATTGTGTGGGTGTAAGAGACTAACAAAGATCATAATTTGATATGAAAACGGATTCATATATTTGAATAGGAGATCATAGTGTTTTAAAATTGCATGCATGAATATAGCGGTGATACACGTGTTGTGCACATGTTATACCATAATGTGATAATGCATGGTGTTTGCAACTCACAGCTAAATGCCGAACAATCTAAACCATACTATACATCAAACAATCTCACATTTTATTTGAATTTGTGGTAATGTGTGGCGTTTGCAGCTTACAACTAAATATCGAACAATCTAAACAATACTATATATCGAACATTCTCACATTTTATTTGAATTTGTGGTAATGTGTGGTGTTTGCAACTCACATCTAAATACTTGTAGGCGTAGGGGGCGGGGCACCATACATAATGTGATAAACACATTATACATATGAGACATGGTTTAGATTATGAAGATCTAGCTAGATCTAGAAATGTAATGTGATTTGAAATCAAAATAAAGTGGATTCAAAAAATCTAGTTCGAGTTCATATAGTACACATAGTTCATATGTAACTCGAGACTAATCATGTGGTGTGCTGTGAAGATAATACACAAATGATGGTTTAACTTGACAATAATGATGATTGTAGATCTTATTAAAACAGAGAAACGAATTCAAATGCTTTGACTTCACAACAATCATTACTGTAGATCTTATTCAAATAGAGAAACGAATTCAAATTTAGTTCATATTGAAGCAGTAGTATATACGTTTGGAATGCACTAAAACGTTCATTTGAGTAGTAGGTTGCATGCATTATACACGTAGCGAAATATTTTAATTGAACATAACATGAATTCAAAGTTTTGAATGACATTTGTAGGGCGCATTGATTTGGTACAGTACATGTTAAGCTTGTCCGGAAATTTCAACCCGCGCCTTGTTAGCCCGAAATATTTAAGATATATCTTTGTCTCGTTGTGCTCCGACAACTTCCACCATCTCAATCCGCGCCTTGCTATTCCGAAATTACAACGCGCGCAAAAACTCCCACCTCCTGTGAAATCCCGACACATCAAATGCCCGTGGTACCCCTGAACCGAAAGAACCGCCTCAAATCGGTGGGGGTACTTTCGTAACTTACCCCACATTTTGGACAAGCGCGTCTCTAAGCCATGGTTCCCCACTGCCATCCCATCTGCCCACCCATTCGTACACCGAGGCCGTGAAAACCCGTGATGAAACCCCACACCCTGCTCCGTCCGCCACCCAGCCGGAGCCTCTTCCCCGACGATGTCATCCACAGCAACACCTCGACATCCCTCATCCACCGTACCGGATGAGGATCCGTCGTCGATCTCATCGTCCCGCCGGTTCAGCCACCCCGTCCTCCACCTCCAAGGAGCTGCCCCGATGTTCCCCTCGCCTTTCGCGCCACCTCCATTCCCACACCGCACCGCCGGAAGAGCATCATCATCACCGTTTCCTCGGATGAAGCTGCGGCCTAATCGGTGCCACCAAAGAGGTTGTACAGTAATCGCCACATTTTCTTCTTGGTTCGATCTCATGGTGCTGCCGGCGCTCGGTCCCGAGCCGACACGGCGCGGCTCCATCCACGGTGGCATCGCTGGCCACTTCCTCCACGGTGTCGCTCCCTCGGCGGTGACATCCACATCAGTAGGACCTGCTACTGCTTTAGCTCTCGCTCGCGCTGCTGCTCTGCTCTTGCTCTCGGTCCCCTGCTTGGTCTGCTCTTGCTATTTCTCTTGCTCGCGCTGCTGCTCTCGCTCTTGCTCTTGCTTGCGATGCTGCTCCGATTTAGCTACACTTCACTCTGATGCCGCCGGGGTGAAGGAAGAACCAGCCGTAGCGGGGAGGGGGGCTCGCTGGAGAGGTACCCCACTATCTATCTTAGGGTTCAGGATGGGGGCGGTGGTCGCCGGCGGTGGCGGGGCATTGGCGGGGCGGTGGCGTGGGGATCGCCGGAGAAAAAGCTCGGCACGGGGGGGGGGGGGCTAGAGGGATGGCCGGGGAGGCGGCGGACTGGCGGTGGGGAGTGTTTTCGGGGCGGGCGAGGTGGCGCACCGCGGGCGGCGGGGGGCTGCTGTTTGGCCGGCTCAGGGGGGTGGAGGTTGAAGATGAACCGCAGGCCCTTGATTTCATATCCAACGGCTGCAAAATCGACTGACCAGAGATGAAAAAGTCAGTCGACCGACGTGTAGCCTCACCTTTCTAGCACTTTGTGGTTTCGACAGTTAAGTTTAGTTTCGACAGCAAACTTCAGTTTCAACAGTTAAGTTCAGTTTCGACAGTTAAGTTTAGTTTCGATAGTTAAATTCAGTTTCGACAGTTAAGTTCAGAGATGAGCGGCTGATGTATTTTACATCTAGCACTTTGTGGTTATGTATTTTATGTCATGTATTGGAGATGCTATTAGAATTCCACTCAGGTTAACATTGTTTGTTGTCTCTCTTGTCCTGCTTCAGCCTCGGTGTCGTACAACTCACCGGAGCTGCTCCAACGACGAAACCCTCCATCACAGCGGAGCAGTACCTCGGGCTCCATCTCCAGACGCCTAAGATCTTCTTCCCCTCCTCCGAGAGCCAAGTTAGCCGGAGCATCCTCACCGGCCAACCCAATCACGCTGAGATCGACATGGCTTCGCCAAAGAGGTTGTACACTTATTGCATCTCTTTTTTACTCTACATGTTATATGTATTGTCCACTGAGCACACGGATTTGTTCCTTTAGTGTCTCCTTGAAAGAAAAAACGTAGGAATTTTAATTTTCACTTGTCCTCCTTTTCAAATTCCTATTCATGAAGCACAAGACTAAGAGATAGTAGCATAATAGCATTATAACTGTACATTTTCTTGTGGTTTGACTTAATCTCACCATGCTTCTTTGCATCCTGTGATCTTCCAATTGTTGTGAATCAAACACCCAGATTGGTAGAAATCCTGTGTTTTTAAATTCTCTGTTTTGCACGTGCATTCCTATCCTATTCCTATCTATTTCCTATCCCTGCATTGTTGTAATCCTCCAATTCAAACGAGCCCTTAAAGAATTACTTCTCTTACAGATAGTTGTCAAAGAAAACCTTGCGTGGTTTGTCCCGCTCCTGCTGCGCTGTCGTCCACCCCAGCTCATCTGCTCCAACGACAGAAGGGTCCAGCACAGCAGGGATCCGGCCTGCAGACTGTCTTTCGCCGCCTCAGATCTTCTTCCCTGCCGCTGGCAGCCATGAAAACTGCACTACCATCATCAACCGAGCAGATGACCTCGAGGACTACACGGGTCCGCAAGAGAGGTCGCACTCTTTCGTGTCTGCTTACGTTATGCATCGCTTAATATTACATGCTACTTTATCGTCCTATTCACCGATTAGACTCTGAGTCAGCTCCAAACTAATGGTCAAACTTGAGTTTTTAAATGGTTGTGGGGTACATATCAGGGCCGCTATCAATAGTATCTATCTACTATCTGGTTAATCTCCGGTGTCTACTATGAGTTTCATGTTGGGTGGGAAACAAACAGTAAAGAAGCCATTATCTGTATTTTTTAACTGAAGCCATTATCTGCCTGCTATTATTGGTTTTGGGTCTATCCACAGGTTTCTACCATCACTCTGGATTTCTGCATGCACTCCTTACATAATCTCACTATGTTTTATTCCTATGCATGGCAGTTATTGTAAACAATATAACTGAACATGTAGAGCAAAAGAGACGAGCCTTGTGTGGCAATAAAATTTCATCCAAACATCGCTCCATGGTAGATGCAAAGGCAGCCGCCCCTCCACACATTTTAGATTGTAATCGAGAGGAAGATATCTGTTCTGAGGGGGATTCAGAAGGAGAAGACAACTCCTATTTACCCCCTGAGGTCTTCGCTCTAACTTGGCATGTTGATGTTGGTTATATCATGCATATGGTGCCTTGCATTGCTTACTTTATACATCAAATATGCCATCTGCTTAGCTTAGACATCCTTTGTGTGAATGCCATCTGTTTAGTTTATTCATCGTTTATGTGAATTATGCAACGCCATCTTGTTTAGCCAGGCATCATATATGTCAATTTTGCAATGCCATCCTGCTTAGCCAGTCATCTTATATGTAAATTATATCAGGCCATCCTTTTTTCATTACATATTACATTTGTCAACAATGTTATTACATTCAACTGCTCTTCGTGTGCATCAGCCATTTGACACGGTGATGACAAATTCTGGAGTGAAAACAAGGTCTTCAGAGCAGACTATGCTATCTGACGAAGCGCATATCTCGCTGGTTATGGATAGCTCCTCAGAGGAGGATTCAAAGACAGATGACCAGTCCTATTCCCCCCCCCGAGGTGTATGCTCTAACTTGGCAGGGTTATGTTGCTCATATCATGCATATGGTGTCTTGCATTGCTATGTCATTTGATTAGTTTAGACATGCTTTGTGTGAATGCCACCTGTTCAGTGTCTAATTACCATATATGTGAATTATGCATTGCCATCGTGTTGCAAGACATTATATATGTGAATTATACAATGCTATCTTGTTGCAAAGGCATTATATATGTGAATTATGAAATGCCATGCTGTTTAGCCAATCATCATGTATGTGAATTATATCATGCAATCATTTTTTTGTATTACGTGTCCCATTTGGCGACAATGTTTGTATATTCAACTACTCTTCCTTTGCATCAGCCATTTGAAGCGGTAATGGAAGTATCTGGAATGAAAACAAGGTATTCAGAGCAGACAATGCTACCTGCTGAAGCAGACATCTTGCTGGTTACAGAGAGCTCCTCAGAGGAGGATTCAGAGACTGATGACCAATCCTATTTTCCCCAAGAGATCTATGCTCAAACTTGGCAGGGTTATATTACCCATGTCATGCATGTTGTCTTGCATTGCTTAGTTTTTACATCATATATGGATTGCCATCTGCTTACTTGCTTACTATATAAATCATATATTTGAATTATATCATGCCATCATGTTTACATAGTACATACAGATCATCCATCTGAAATATGGCATGGCAACCCATTTAATAAAGACATCATATAGTTATATCATCTCATCCTGTTTAGTGTTTACAGTCATCATATTTTGAATTATGGCATTCTATCCATGAATGTATGTGAATTATGGCATGCCAACCTATTTAGTAAACACATTATATAGTTATGTCATGTCATCCTGTTTACATAGTCTCATATTTTGAACTATGTCTTTCCATCTTTTTTAGTTAGCCATCATAATGTGAAATTGTGTCATGCTATCCTGTTTAGTTAGCCATCATATATGTGAAATTGTGTCATGCTATCATGTTTGGTTAGACAACATAAATATGAATTATTTCATGCCCTATTTTATTCCCCACTATCCATTGCACCTGTCTATCATACAATGTCTATACTTTCAATTACTTTTCTTGTTTATCAGCCATTTGAATTGGAGAGCGTGATGGCAGTATCTAAGGGAGTAACAACATGGTCTTCAGAAAAGATAGTGCTACCAGTTGATGCAGATAGAACCACGGTTATACTTGCCCAAGGACCAGATCCACCACACATAACCCAGACTCTCACAGATTGTACCCCTACCCAGTTGGACAGAGAACCAGCTACACCCCTTCTAACCCCAACCCCGGCAGATAGTAACCCAGTTCCAGTTGACACAGCACCGTCTCCACCACAGAGCACCCAAACACGAGCAGTTAGTAAGGGAACTGCAGTGCCCAAAGCACGAGGACCACCACTCCGAATCCCAACTCAACGCTTAAAGGATAAGAAGATTTGTTCTCAGGTCAGGTTCTGTAGCTATGCTGCATACTCCTTTGCTCTTGCATGACTGTATTTACTCATAAAACTATTTTCAAATTTGAAGGATGGAATTGAAACTCCAATGGCGCAAAAGGTATGTTTTAAACCTGTTTCTTTAACTGGTTTGCTGTTGTAACCTGCTCTATGTTGATTTCAGTTTCAATTGAATAAACAGTTATGTTCTCATGTCATGCACATTACAAGTGTTGTTATTGCTCTATAGTTACCCACACTTATATTCTGTCTATTCTGCTTTGTTGAACAAATATTATTTGAACAATGTCTCTATCTTGATTTGGCAACAAAAACTAGAATGGTATAGACCATAAAGTGACCATGGTACAAAGATATATGTTTGTTTCATGTTGTTATCCTATCCACTTTACTACTGAACTCATTTACCAAAATGAGTTTCATATACAACATGGTAAACATGTGATGTGTCTGCTTGTTTCTCTTTTAGAATGCGGACAAAATATTGGAGAACAGTACCGCGTTATCCAATGGTAAAGGAAGTAATGCAAATAAGGTTCAAGATAGTGAGACATCCCTATTGGTCTCCAGGAAAGCTGATAAAAACTATCTTGACGACAGTGAGGGAACCCAAAAGTCATGTCTTGATGTAGTGTTCGAGTTACTGGCCACTACTGCTGGCACAAGCTCTTCGAACTCGCTGCCTGAATCAGTTCATCTTCTTGAGTCTCAACTTCAATTTGAAAGACATCGATCAGATGTGCTGCGGCAGGAAGCTGAAGGACTGAGGAAGTCCCTACAGAATTCAGATGCATATTTTCTGGTGCAACAGCAAGTGCTGGAGGATTTAAGCGCCAAACAAGAGAAAGTTAATAAGCTTGCTAAGCATCTTGCCAGCATTATGGGTACCCAGGATATTGTTTCTTGAGATCTTCTGAACTAGCTTCAGTTCTGGATTTGTTTTGCTGTGGCATTTATTTGCGCTGGTCGCCAACTTTGACAACCAGTGTATATGATATGCTGCTTTGTTCCCTATATATTTGCACTGGTGGCGAACTTTGATGCCCAGTGGATGTAATATGTGTAATAGCCGTGATAGCCTAGCGTTAGTTGCTTGCTTATTTATTTCCTTGTTGTCTTGTTTATTTGTTTGCTTGTAGTCATTGCAGTTCTTTTTCCGCGGTTAGCTAGTGGCTGTAATAACCTATTTTTTAAAACTAGGCCACAATAACCATGGGCTAATATTTACTGTAGTGACACTGGGCCTCCTACTGGCCGTAGAAACAGTGGGCCTTCTACGAGCCGTAGAAACAATGGGCCTTCTACGGGCCATAGAAACAATGGGCCTTCTGCGGGCCGTATTATCAATGGGCCTTATACGGGCCGTATAATCGATTGGCCAAACATGGGCCAAACAGACCGCATTATGGCCGTAAACGGGCTAGAGTTGGAATCGTCCGTTCATGGGCCGACCATAACGGGCCATCATTAATAGGCCGTATTTGATGACGCTATGAAATCGGCCCAACGTATTAACGGACCACAAATGGCCCGATTGTAACCACGGGTTGAATTTGGCCCACAAGCAGAAAATGACAGTAATGGGCCGTAAGTAAACGAATGCTGGAAATGAGCCCAAGAATAAATGGGCTCTGAGAAGGCCGAAAGATAACATGGGCTGGAAATGGCCCAACGGAATAACGGGCCGTTAATGGGTATAAAGTGATACACTGTTCATTACGGGCCAGTTTCACCATGGGCCGTTAATGGGTGTAAAGTGATACACTATTCATTACGGCCCAGTTTCACCACGGGCCGTTAGTAGGCCAAGAGTTACATAGGGCCTCATATGGGCCGAAAGACGTCATGGGCCATACATGGGCCAGAAGTGAAAACGGGCTGGAATCATATTGGATGGCCCAGGTGACGCTACTGGGCCTAATTCGGATAGGGTGTAACGGGCCTTGGGTTAGCAGGATGTAAATGGGCTATATTTGAACATGCTGTTAACAGGCTTTCCATGGGCCGGCCCGCCAGCTTTTGACCAAGTCAAACGGGCCGGCCTTTTCAGAGGAATGGGCCTCTGTTGGGCCGTGCCACGTGTCGACGTATCATAGGCGCCTTCTGTCCAATGAGTGGTTGACATCTGTCCCAACGATGAGCCGACACGTGTTTCCTCCAGCCAATGATGATTTTACACGTGGAAAATCCCCATTGGTCGGGGTTGTTAATGGGTTATCGGATCCAAAACCCGACCCGATAGCTTAACGGCGTTCCGTTACGGTGGATGCCATGTGTCGGTCACCCTTGACGAAAGCACTTCTGTGACACGCGATTTATCGTCATGGAAGTGGACACTTCCGTGATGATAATTTTGGTAATGTCAAGGAACACTTCTACAATAGCACAGGTATGACTATCTTGATTCTGTCATAAATTTGTCATGGATGTACATGCATGACAAAAAAAGCGACCTACTGTGACAAACACGTATCATCATAGAAGTGTATTTTTTTGTAGTGTGAGGCCTCCTTTTAATAGAGAACCGGAACAAAGCATTAACACACGATGAATACATGAACTCCTCAAACTACGATCATCACCGGGAGTGGTCCCGGCTATTGTCACTCCGGGGTTGCCGGATCATAACACGTAGTAGGTGACTATAACTTGCAAGATCGAATCTAGAACATGGATATAATGGTGATAACATAAACGGTTCGGATCTGAAATCAAGGCACCCGGGCCCAAAATGACAAGCATTAAGCATGGCAAAGTCATAGCAACATCAATCTAAGAACATAGTGGATACTAGGGATCAAGCCCTAACAAAAATAACTCGATTACATGATGAATCTGATCCAACTCCTCACCGACCAGTGAGCCTACGAAGGAATTACTCACTCCCGTTGGGAATTACTCACTCCCATTGGGGAGCATCATGGAATTGGCGATGGAGAAGGGTTGGTGATGACGAAGAACGAAGATCCCCCTCTCCGGAGCCCCAAATAGACTCCAGATCTGGCCTCCCGATGAAGAACAGGAGGTGGTGGCGGCTCCGTCTCGTGGATCGCGATAATTCTTTCTCCCTGATTTTTTTTCTGGAAAAATAGGATTTTATAGCGTCGGTTTCAGGGTCTACGGGGCCACCAGGTGGGGACAACCCACCTGGGCGCGCCTGGTGAGGGGGCACACCCTAGTGGGTTGTGCCGACCCAGGTGCCCGCCTTCGGTAGGTCTTGGCTCCAAAAATTCTTATATATTATATAAAGATTCCTCGCAAAGTTTCGTTCCATTCCAAGAACTTTTATTTCTACACAAAAACAACACCATGGTAGTTCTGCCAAAAACAGCGTCAGTCCGGGGTTAGTTTCATTCCAATCATGCAAATTACAGTCCAAAACAAGAGCAAAAGCGTTAGGAAAATTAGATACGTTGGAGACGTATCAACCCCCACAAGCTTAAACCTTTGCTTGTCCTCAAGCAATTCAGTTGATAAACTGAAAATGAAAAAGAAAAACTTTTCCGAACTCTTTTGCTCTTGTTTGCATAAATAAGCTTAAACAGCACCCAAGTTCTCAGCCAACATTATAACTAACCATGCCTACAATAACTCTTAATGATTACATTAACACATATCAATGACATAATCAGCTAGCGAGCAATAATAAGACATCTCAGACGACAACATGTTGTCAAAACAACCATGATATAATATGAAAATAGTGGTATCTCGCTAGTCCTTTCTGAGACCGCAAAACATAAATGCAGAGCACCTCCAAAGTCCAAGCAGTGACTAAACATTGTAATTCATGGTAGAAAAGATCTAGTCATGATGCACCCAACATTAGCTACACACAACGCATAAGTCATGACAGCTGTGCTCTCAGGTTCTAGCGCTTGTTTTAGAAGGTGATGACACAACATAAAAGTAAATAGATAGTCCCTTTGCAGAGGGAAGAAATGATTTGCAGAGGTGCCAGAACTCAAGTTTTAGAATAGAGATACATGATATTTTGAGACATGCACCCTTCTCATTTACTTCATGACTATCAGTTATCAATATCTCCCATGCTAAATGAGCTAGTGGTGGTTCCCAAGCGATAAAAAGTAAAGATTTTGACTCCATTGGGAGTTTTTGTTTGATTATTCGAGCGATTAACTTTTTTGTATTTTGTAGTTTGGGACTGGGCATCCCTGTTACCGCCCTTTTCTCGTGCGATGGCGAGTGAATAAACACTCGACATGAGAATAACCCACTTAGCATGGAAGATACCGACCACCTCCTGTCGTTCCATGAACGATCAAGGCACACAAAAAGGATATATTTTTAGAAGTTTTTAGAGGTGACACATGCAAATTTACTTAGGACAGCAAGGTAATACCGCATATAGGTAGATATGGTGGACTCATATGGAATAACTTTGGGTTCAGGATTTTTGATGTACAAGCAGAATCCCCACTTAGTACAGGCGAAGGCTAGCAATTAGATTGAAGAGCGACCAGATAGAGAGCAACAACGATCATGATCATGCATTATGCATAAGTAACATTGGACACTAGCATGAGTAGGATATGATCACCATGAACATAAATATTATAGAGGCTATGTTGGTTTTGATTCAACTACATGCATGAACATGTGCCAAGTCAAGCCACTCGAACATTCAGAGGAGGATAGCATATCATCATACTATATCACCATCATTTTAGCGCAATGTTGATATCCAAGATAAATCATTATCCACTCCCAGCTACTTATGCATGGCATGTGAAACTATAATCTCTAATTGTCATTGCAAACATGTTTAATCATAATGGGCTGAATCATGGATACTAGGTTAAACATATTTACACAAACAGAACAAGTCGAGTTCATACCAGTTTCTCTCTGCCACAGCCAGTTCATCGAATATCATCATTATTGCCTTTCACTTGCACAACCGAACGAAGTGAAAATAATAATAGTGCAAGAGTGCCATGGACTAAGCTGGAATCTGCAAACATTTTATTCAACATGAGAAGACAAGGTAAAATGGGTTCTTTATTAGTTCAACAGTTATTCATATGAGAGCCACATCATGGTCTTCTCCTCTGTACAACTCGAATAAAAGGAAAGAAATTCAGATAAACACACTGAAGTATTTTCGGAGTTTTTGGTTTTCTTGAAAAAGAAATACAAGGGAAAAGCGAAAACAAGAAAACTATTTACACAGGAAAGCTCCCAACAAGCAAAAGAAGAACACGGAAATCATTTTGGGTTTTCTTTTTAATATTAAAACTAAACATGCATAGAAAGTAAACCAACTACAAGTATTTTTTTGTTTCCTAAAGTTTTTCAAACACACAAGAAGAAAGCAAGAAAAAATAAATCTAAGCATGGATGACACAATGAAAACTTGTGAACACCGACAAGATGAATAAGTGGACATGAATGTAATGTCAGTGAGAAACATGTACTCCCCCATGCTTAGGCTTTTGGCCTAACTTGGTACTCGATCAGTAGTCTGGAAGGTAGTAGGGGTATCGAGGAGCAGGCATCCACTGATCCCACTGCGCAGGCTCCTCCCGTGCTGCCTTCGCAGCAGCCTGAACATTCTGATGGGCGATGATGTCTGCAGGCATGATCTTATATCCACCCCTGGCAGCAGAATCAAACAAAGCAGGGGCAGGCAACGAAATAATATCATGAGTTTCAACGCTAAAGACCAAGTTATAAGGAATAGGAATGTTAGGATAATCTCGTGCAAGAAAATGATGATGTTACATGACTGCATGGTCTAAGTAAACCTTAGTCAGAGGGTAATCATGAGGGCGTATCCCAACATTAAAGTGGGCCACCAAGTGAGTAGCATAAATCCCACCATGGATTTTACCACGAGATTTATTAAGATGGAGGTGACAAGCCACAATAGCTCCCAAGCTATAAGTGTTGTTGCCCTCTAGTGCACGAGCAAACCAGCAAGGTGTGGTGAGCTAAGGGCTCCCACCTTCTCCCTAGCGATCAAGCATTTTGCAATGAAAAGTGCAAAGTAATGAACAACAGGAAAATGCAAGCCAGCGGCTGTGACGCCCCCAATTCAATCATACACTAACCATACACGCAAATGTGTACGATCAATATCAGGGACTCATGGGAAGATATCACAACACAACTCTAGACACAATTAAAGTAATACAAGCTTCATATTACAAGCCAGGGGCCTCGAGGGCTCGAATAAAAGCTTGATACACAAGAGTCAGTGGAAGCAACAATATCAAACAGGATGTCACGAAGCCAATCATTAGCATCCATAGGATTGGCGGAGTTGTGGAAAATGGACGGGTTGAGGCACACAAATTCTGGCAGTGTTATTGGGGCAGGCTGATGATGAGCATTGTGGTTTGCAAACTAAGCCATTACCCCAGTCATAAACTGGAGATTCAATTCAAACTTCTGCATCATTGCGGCAATATAAGGTGGAGGTGGAGGATCATCATCCATCCCGCTAAAAACATCAGGGAGCAGTTTTAACAAGAGGTTGGAGCAGGTGTATGGAGTCATTCATGATGTAACTTGAACATGGGTAAAGGCACAGTATGTACAAAATAGTAGTCATTAAAGACATACATATACATATACAGAGCCATTTACACGTTGTTAGTATGAGTTCGGACAAGAGAATCATCCTAGACATACTAGGCGGCACGCTGGCACGCGATGGAGGGATACAACAACGGGACATAGCAAAGGCTGCATCAACGTCGGATAAAACCACTAGAGCGAGGAATCCGCAGGGGACAACACAGGGTGCCCTCGATAAAAGGATCCTGCGACCCATGAACAATGTGAAGCAAATCCTGGCCCTCAACTCAAGAAAGGCGTATTACAAATCTCCAGATGGATGTGATCACGAGAACCTAGGGTAGAGTTAGCAAAATCATTTAATCTGAATAGAAGAGAGGTGAGAGTCCCATAGTATAGACGATGAGTAAAAGGTCCTAATACCACCCAATGGCGACATGGGCCCGTAAGCCGCATAGCCATGTTAGTAAAACAATTTTTCAAAGACTAGACTCAAATTCGACCAAGGAGTTGGAAATGGGGTTCCTACAGGCAGTCGGCTCTGATACCAACTTGTGACGCCCCCGATTCAATCGTACACTAATCATACATGCAAATGTGTATGATCAAGATCAGGGAATCACGGGAAGATATCACAACACAACTCTAGACACAATTAAAATAATGTGAGCTTCATATTACAAGCCAGGGGCCTCGTGGGCTCGAATACAAGCTCGATACACAAGAGTCAGCGGAAGCAACAATATCTGAGTACAAACATAAGTTAAACAAGGATGCCTTAAGAAGGCTAACACAAAAGCAACACGATCGAAGAGGCAAGGCCTCCTTCCTGGGACCTCCTAACTACTCTTGGTTGTCGACGGTCTCCATTTAGTAGTATCTATTGGCGGTGGCATATGGCTCTAGAGATCCACCATCTGGTTGCATCAATCGTAAAGAAGAAAGAAGGGGGGGAAAGGGGGTAGCAAAGCAACCCTGAGTACTCATCCAAAGCACTCGCAAGCATCAGATCTATACTAAGTATGCATTGGTATCAAATGGAAGGGTTGTATCTATGGACTAAACTACAGAATGCCAGAATAGAGGGGAAGGCCTAGCCTATCGAAGACTAGCATCTTCAAGCAGCTCCTAGCATCTTGCAGCATGTAGAAGAGTAAAGAATAGCAGTTTATATTTAACAAACATGTTGTAGAATTAATGCCCAAAGATCCTTCGTCGGCTCCCTACGCGAAAGCAATCTCAAAGCCACATATCCATCTCATGTCTCAAGTATCCATTTCTAGTTATATAAGATCAGGATACCGGTGTGAACGTCCATTACCGCGGACACGATATTCGAATATATATCTTCCCTGCAGGGGTGCACCACGTTACCCAATACACTCGATCACTCTGGCCGGACACACTTTTCTGGGTCAATGCCTAGCCTCGGAAGATCAACACGTTGCAGCCCTACCAAGGTTCAGCAGAGAGGTCCCCAGCGGTGTACATCCTAAGCACTCTGGGGTCGGGGCCCATCGCCCGTTGCACTCCGGGTCATTGTGTGCAGGGTGGATACTAGCACCACCTGTGTAGTGGATGGCATGATCCGACTGAGGGAGTCCTGGATTGGGGGGGGGGTCTCCCGACAGCCGGATTATATCCTTTGGCTGGACTGCTGGACTACGAAGATACAAGATTGAAGACTTCATCTCATGTCCGGATGGGACTCTACTTGGTGTGGAAGGCAAGCTAGGCAATACGGATATGTATATCTCCTGCTTTGTAACCGACCTTGTGTAACCCTAGCCCCCTTCGATGTCTATATAAACCGGAAGGGTTTTAGTCCGTAGGACCACACACAATCATACCATAGGCTAGCTTCTAGGGTTTAGCCTCTTTGATCTCATGGTAGATCTACTCTTGTACTACCCATATCATCAATATTAATCAAGCAGGACATAGGGTTTTACCTCCATCAAGAGGGCCTGAACCTCGGTAAAACTTCGTGTCCCCTGCCTCCTGTTACCATCCGCCTAGACGCACAGTTCGGGACCCCCTACCCGAGATTCGCCAGTTTTGACACTGACATTGGTGCTTTCATTGAGAGTTCCTCTGTGTCGTCGCCAGAAGGAAGGATGTCTAGTCTCGTCTTTAAAGATGGTACTACTGTCGGGGGAACTTTGGTTGTCGGCCAAACTCTCCGACTAGGTGGTTTCATCATGACCGCCTGTTCGGCCGTCGCGCCGACGATGACTTCTCGGGTCATCGAAAACAGCCTCCATGTCAAATCGGTACTCGCCGAACAGATGGATCCAATGGAGCTCGCCTCCTTAAACGAGCTCTTGGATCGCATCGCCGCCTTGGGAGTTGCTACATACTATGATCGAATTGGGCTTAAACCCGATCAAAGGAAGATTAACTCTCCACCGGTCACCCATCATGTTGCAGTGGTGGAGGAACAATGCGGTGACCTTTCCTCCATCTTGAGGACCAACTATGTCCGGATTCCCGAGCTCTCTGAGCCGGATGCCCGTTCGCCGGAGGACAACACCCGATCCCTGAACTTAGAGTCAGGCAGTGGGCCAGGATTATCGGGTCACACCCCGGAACCGGAACTTCCAAAATTGGAAATTCCTCGGCCCCTGGATCCCAGATCGGGTGAGGGTTCGGATTCAATTCCACCCACCCACCCAAACATAAGCGATCTTTCCCACATCAGGCAAGAGCCCCAGGAAACAGTACATCACTATTGGGCCAGATTCCTCCTTGCGATGAACAAGGTTAAGGACTGTCGCGAGGAAGACGTAATCCTATTTTTCTGCAATAATTGCACGGACAAGGGAATCCTTAACGCCATAAATCACCGTAAGATAACACGCTTCGCTGACTTGGCTTCCATAGTACGAAAGTATTGTGCGATGGAAAGTGCCTGGAGAACCGAAATAAACTTTTGGGATAATCCGGCCCTGAATACAAACCCAGTCCAAAACAAAAGGGTGCATTATCACAATACACCCGGGTCAACCACCAAAAAGCAAAAACCCTCTACAGGGTATGGAACCGTACTGGAGGGATGGCTCAACGGACCCTGCAAAATTCATAGTACAGCAGATACAATACCAACACACAGCCTCAGGGCATGTTGGATACTCCGGCAGGTGGCCAAAAGTGGTGAGGATCTTCTTCGCCCAAATACCACAGAGCACCATCCTGTGGATAACAATACGGTGTTAACGGTCTTCGAGACCTTCGCGTCAAATAATAGGCGCAAGCGAACACTCCGTAACATGGCCGAAATCTGCCATGTAGCAGCAATAATCCATGGAGTGACACGGCTATTACCTTCAATGCCAGTGACGAACCTAAATTCCGAACGGCCCGAGCACCAGCGCACTGGTCCTCAGTCCAATCGTGGACGGCTTTCGACTCACCAAAGTACTCATGGACGGCGGCAGCGGATTAAACCTCATCTATGAGGAAACCCTTCAAAAGATGGAAATAGACTGGAACCGCATTGGGAAAAGTAGCACAACCTTTAGAGGAATCATCCCCAGTCGGGAAGCACGCTGCGCTGGGAAAATCACACTAGATGTGGTATTCGGCACGCGGATAATTACAGGTCCGAAGAAATTACATTCCAAGTGGCCCCATTCAGCAGTGGTTATCACGCTCTTTTAGGACGGGAGGCGTTCACAATCTTCCAAGCCGTACCCCATTACGGGTACATGAAGCTCAAAATGCCCGGGCCCAACGGAATCATCACTCTCGCCAGTGATCCGGACACAGCACTCTGCGCCAAAAACAAAACATCCGCACTGGCCCTTGAGGCATTATCCGAAGCCCTCTCGGCCGAGGAATTAACCACGCTACGCTCCACAGTGGACAGGGACGACGTGATACTCGACAAGAGATCCAAGTCCACCTCTTTTAAACCAGCGGATGAAATAGTCAAATTCCAAGTCCACCCAACGGACCCTACAAAAACAGCCTCCATCGGGGCACAGTTAAACCCCGCTGTGGACGCCGCACTACGAGAGTTCCTGCGCAAGAACTGGGACATATTCGCTTGGCATCCCTCAGACATGCCAGGAATCCCACGCAGGCTGGCCGAGCATAGCCTCAATATCCTAAAGGGATTCAAGCCGGTCAAGCAAGCTCTTCGGTGTTTCTCCGAACCTAAGAGTCAGGCCATGGGAGAGGAACTAGCCAAGTTATTGGAGGCTGGATTCATTAGAGAAATAAAACACCCGGACTGGCTAGCAAACCTGGTGATGGTACCAAAGAAGGACAAAATCCTGGCGCCTTTGTGTCGATTTCAAAGACCTCAATAAACCTTGCCCAAAGGATCCCTTCCCCCTCCCATGCATCGATCAAATCATTGATGCTACCGCAGGACATGAGTCATTGTGTTTCCTCGACGCATACTCCGGTTACCACCAAATCAAGATGGCGGAGTCCGACCAAGCCGCAATGGCATTCATCACACCATATGGCCCCTTCTGTTTTAATACAATGCCTTTTGGGCTCAAAAACGTCGGCGCAACATATCAACGCATGATTTAGACATGTCTGGAGAAACAAATCGGCAAAATAGTAGAGGCATACGTAGATGATGTGGTCGTCAAAACCAAACACATCGAATCTTTGATAGACGACTTGAGGCTTACATTCGACAACCTCCGAACATACGACATGAAGCTCAATCCGGAAAAATGCGTTTTCGGCGTACCAGTCGGAAAGCTCCTGGGTTTCATTGTCTCCAGTAGAGGTATTGAAGCTAACCGGCCAAAATCTAAGCTTTGTCACAGTTGGCTACCCCAATAGACCTCAAACAAATCCAGAAGTTAACTAGATGCATGGCGGCTCTAAGCCGCTTTATCTCCTGCTTAGGAGAAAAGGCTTTACCCCTTTATCGCCTCCTTCGATGCACCGAACACTTTGAGTGGATGGACGCGGCCACAGCCAGACTGGAAGAAATAAAGGCCATTTTGGCAACCAACCCAATCCTGGCCGCGCCGAACATCGGCGAACCAATGTTGTTGTACATTGCGGCAACTCATCAAGTTGTCAGCGCAGTGCTCGTCATCGAACGAGAAGCAGACAGACACAAATTCCCTCTTCAAAAGCCGGTATACTATGTATCTACTGTCCTCACTCCATGCAAATCACGGTACCCACATTATCAAAAGATAGCCTATGCGGTATTCATGGCATCCCGGAAGCTGCGACACTACTTTGAAGAGTGTTCGATTACAGTAGCCTCGGAAGTGCCACTTAATGATATTATAAACAACCGCGACGCTAAGGGCCGGATTGCCAAATGGGCCACTGAGCTCCTCCCGTTCGACATAACATACAAACCTCGGCGAGCCATCAAGTCGCAAGTATTGGCCGACTTCGTCGCCGAATGGATGGAGGCCGAACTCCCTAAAGAGTACGGCGCATACTCCAATTGGATCATGCACTTCGATGGTTCTAAAATGTTGGCTAGTCTAGGGGCTGGTGTTGTCCTGACGTCCCCAACTGGAGATACAGTTCAGTACGTGCTGCAAATATTGTATACAGACTCCAACAATGCAGCCGAATACGAAGCTCTGTTGCATGGTCTTCGGATGGCAGTCTCCATGGGCATTCAACGTTTGGAGGTGTGTGGGGATTCAAACCGCGCAATATCCCAAATAAATGGAGACTTTGACGCCAAGGATCCAAAAATGGCGGCCTATCGAAACATCGTCCTAAAAATGTCAGCTCGGTTCGAGGGGCTCGAATTTCACCATGTGGCTCGGGAAAACAATCAGGTGGCGGATATCCTCGCCCGCATCGGCGCAAAACACGATGTGGTCCCCCCCAACATATTTTTGGAAAGGCTGTTTAAACCATCCGTAGTATGGGAAGGGGACACCGGTAACAACAGTCCGGACCCGGCCAAAATACCCGATACCAAACTCTCTAACACAATCGGAGGCTCCGTCACCGAAATAACACCTTCAGCCCACGAAATAATGGCCATTATTGCCCCGTGGACTGAACCATTCCTGGCCTACCTAACTAGACAGGAACTTCCGAAGGACCAAAATGAGGCACGCTGCATAGTGCGGCGATCCAAGGCCTACAGGTCCATGAGGGAGAATTGTACAAAAAAGTACTACCGGAGTCCTTCAAAGGTGCATCTCCAAAGTGGAAGGGCGGAATCTTTTGGCAGAAATTCACGCCGGACTCGGCGGTCATCACGCCGCAGCCCGGGCTCTTGTAAGCAAGGCCTTCCGTACAGGATTCTATTGGCCAACGGCCCGGGCAGATGCACAGGACTTGGTCCAACATTGCGCCGGTTGCCAGCTCTTTGCAAATCAAAGCCACATGCCACCCACCACCCTCCAAACAATCCCCATTACATGGCCCTTTGCGGTCTGGGGGCTTGACATGGTTGGACCCCTTAAAGGGGGAACCCACAAGAAAAAATACTTATTGGTCATGGTGGATAAATTCACCAAATGGATAGAGGCGAAACCTGTTAAAACAGCCAAATCCGGACCAGTGATAGACTTCATATCCGGGGTTGTCCACCGTTATGGCGTCCCCCACAGCATCATCACTGATAATGGCATGAACTTCACGGCCTATGAGGTAAAACTCTGGTGCGGCAAAATGGGCATCAAGCTCGATTACGCTTCAGTCTAGCACCCACAAACCAATGGTCAAGTCGAGCGAGCAAACGGTCTTATAATGAGCGGCATTAAACCCAGATTAGTATGCTCCTTAACGGAGTCTAACACGCACTGGGTAGAGGAGCTCGACTCCGTACTCTGGGGGCTGCGGACCACGCCGAATCGTAGTACCGGATATACACCCTTCTTTATGGTGTACGGCGTAGAGGCAGTCTTGCCCTGTGACATAATTCATGACTCACCTCGAGTGCGCATGTACAAAGAAAGAGAAGCCGAGCTCGATCGGCAGGACAGTCTAGACACCCTGGAAGAGGAGTGCGACGTAGCCAAAGCCCGTTCCGCATTTTATCAGTAACAGTCTCGCAGATACCAAAGCAGAGAAGTACGGGCCAAAACTTATAACATTGGCAAACTAGTTCTACGCCTGCCGGATAAGAAAAAGAACAAGCTTGAGCCCAAATGGGAAGGTCCTTTCATTATTGACCAAGTTCTGACCGGTGGAGCGTACCGACTGCGGGATGCATCGACTAGTCGACTCGAGCCGAACCCATGGAACGCGGCCAGGCTCCGAAGATTCTACACCTAGCATCGGACTCTATGTTAGTCCCCTCCCTTTGTCCATTTTCTGCATATACATCATCTGTCTTGTTTCCCTTTCTTTCTTTCTTTTATTATTTCTCTAGGCCTTCAAGGGTCACCTTGTGCCTCGCTTGTACATTACAGATGCGCTAGCCGCACTCTTCATACCTGGAGGCTTCTTTCATAGAAGCTTAAATTATTTATCTGGGCCTCATGCCCAACACATGTGTTATACTTCCGCATGTACCTTTTTTCACCATTATATGCATCGATATGACTTAAGTTTTGGCCAAGCTGGGTTGCCTGGCTCTTGTATTTATGCGCTACGTTCCCGTTAATTCGGCTAGGGCATAAGGGGAGCACCTCTGCGATTGTTACTGCCGGGTCAGCCGGATGTGTACCTCAGACTGGGTGAAGCCTAAAGCTAGCGTTCTTAAGGGAATATTCAGTCGGTGAACAAAAGATGATTTTTGTTGTCCATATCTGCCCCTAGATGTTTTTTCTATGTTTCCCATCGCAGTCCAGACATGCACTTTAGGGCATGCTTACCCAGGGAAAGGAACCCTTAACGGAACTATTCTCCCTTGAAGATGTTTCTTACTACCCATGTAATATAACATAACTAGTTGGGCACTTGTCTGATAAAGCACTAATGACCCCTACGCCTGGTCTCCACGCATACCCCGGTTTTATATAACTGAGCGGGTATTCGGATTCACTCTGGACTATCGGGCCCGGAGGTTGAAGCGAAAAGGTCCGCAACGACAAATGATCTACAATCCGGCTAGAAGGCATTATACATGTCACTTTAATTACATAGTCATGCAGACTGACTAAATTCCTCCTCTATGCCATCCAACAGGCGGTCTAGCTTACAATCCTGTTGGGAATACTTTGCGGCTAATTCTACTTGCCTATAAACTAAGCTAACAAGGATCTCTTTTCTGTCGGGCCCCACAGGTCCAACCTCGGCCATGTGATTTGGGTCTGCCTTGGTATACCGCGTCTTCACCATGGCCCAGGCTTCTTTGGCACCCTATCGGCAGGCTGATATCTTCCATAATCGGAAGCGCCGCCATGCTCCCTTCAGCTTCTCTGCAAGCTCTACAACGCCTTCTGATAGGGAGACGGACGGCCACATGGCCTGGGCAACACCCTACATCACCTGTCGAACTTGTTCGTGCAGATGTGATAGCTCGGACAGAAGATCACCTGTAGACCCGGGCATTTCCTCCGCGGGACGACCCATCAGCATACCTACAGACATAACGTTGTTAGTCAGCTTCTTCACCAATCTTCTTTAAAAGGATTAATTCAAACACTTACTGAAAATGCCGTGCCGAAGCCGCTTATTCTCCTTCTCGGAGTCCGCAAGCTGGCCCTGAACGTCTTTTAGTTCCATGTTCAGCTTAATATTGGCATCTTGGAGATTGTTTTTCTCCCGCATAACCTCAGTCAGCATGCGTTTGCCAGCCTCTAGCTGTCGCATAACATGCTGGTCCCCCAGATTTTCTCCGGATTCATCTGCAAAATCAATTGTTAGATCTGTAGACACATCGCACACTATATGGTAACCATCATTCTTTAAAGTAAATGTTACCAGGGGGAGGCTTTTCTGTTCCTGCAATGCGGCAAGAGCGGCCCGTAGTTGGGTCTTGCATTCCTCCAGCTCCTAGGACAACCTAGTATTCTTCTTTATAAGAACCTGCACATTAAAGATGATCCTTAAATCAGTTCTGCTACCTAGATTTACTCACCCGTACATCCTTTACATACTGATCCGTGGGACAGCCTAGTCTCAGGGGCTACTGATACATATAAATCGCCAGATTTACTCACCCGTACATCCTTTACATACTGATCCGTGGTTCTGGCTAGACCATCTTGAGCAACATGGAGGTACGCCTCTCGAGAATTGAAGGCATCGAACACCTCTGGTGAGAAACAACCGTCGCGGAGTACGGCCCAGCGACGCCTATGATTCATGGCTCTTTCCACTTCTGAGTTTGTAGTGAATAATCTATCTGCATCCTCTGTAGGGGGATTATCCAGCGCCTGCCCCATATCGGCTTCCGCATCCATGTCCGGTCCTAGCGCCCGACTGGTGGAAGCTTGATTGGCAGTATCACCGGACATATTCCAGCGAGCGTTTTTTCTATTAAAGAAACGTGGGCGTCATTACATTTTGAGAAAGACGACAACCATGGAGCGGGGTTTTTCCTATACCTTTGCGCCGGTGTCTCCGTCCTGACCGCCTTCCTTTTTGGCCTACCCGGCCTCGGTGCCTCTTGTTGGCGAGTTGCTGCGGGTTCGGCAAGGCATCCCGAATGCCTTCCTTGTAAAAGATGCCATGTGTATATGGTGGGTGAAGTGCCTAAAAGGGGATCCTAGTTTTGAAGTTGGGACTTTTTGATTTTTCTTACCTGCGACGCAGGGAGCAGTCCGGGATAGTCGGCCGTAATGGCCACTAGGGCATCATCGCAGCTTAACTGATAGAACTACCGGTCTATCAGTTCCACGGAGATAACCGGATCTTCTTTAAGTCCGGAATCGAGGGCCCGGTCAGGGTCCTCTGATTGTGGAGAAGGGCTGCTGACCTCCTTTATGGCTTTTCGCAGTTCCTGCCGCAAAGGGGCAAGGTGAATACTTACGACTAAGAATGCGGGAAAAATGGGGGCAAGGAGATATAACTTACCCATCTTGGAGGATTGTACATGGAGAATCCATCCCGTGGCTTGATGCGGGTAAACTCCTCTTCCTCACCCTTGAATAGTTCGGACAGAATTTTCGCTAGAGCGGCAGCATTGTCTGGACCCTTACGCCAGCAGCGGGTGGTGTCATCCGCCCCGTTATAACACCACAAGGGGTGCCCACGATATTGAAGTGGCTGCACTCCCCGCATTATGCAAATTGACATAACTGTGATTATTGTCAATCCTGATCGACCAAGTGCTTTGATCTGGTTCATCATATAGAGGACTTCTCCGTTGTCTTCCGCCTAGGGGCTCCGTGGGCGCCAACTTCAGCGCTACTTCAAAGGAGCATTGTTGAACTCAGGAAGACCCCGCCGAACAAGGTCCGGAAGGGGGACGTCCTACATATAAAACCATTCTGAAGGCCAGTCTTCGGACGGCTTCTTCGGGGTACCGGACAGGTATCCGATATCGGCGATGCACCATATTTTGGCTCCGCCCACTTAATAAAGTGATTCCCTCTATGTGCAAGGGACAACGCAGAATAGCCTTTTCCATAGCTTGAAGTGAGCCTCGCAGCCCAGGAACAACTCGCAGAGAGCAACATAGCCGGCGATATGTAGAATGGAGGCAGGGGTGAGATTGTGTAATTGGAGGCCGTAGAACTCCAGGAGCCCGCGGAGGAATGGATGAATTGGAAATCCGAGTCCACTTAGTAAATAAGGAACAACGCAGACCCGTTCCCCCATGGAGGGACAAGGACAGCTCTCCGCTTGCGCCCCGCCATTGTAGGTGGCAAGCCCGGCTCAAACGGGCACCATATACGCCGGAGCGAGAAATCCCTTAGTCTGTAGCTCGACTAATCGACTGTGCGGGACTGAACACCTCTCCCAATCATCGGGCTTAGGGCTACAGGGCGGGAGGAGGAGCTGCGGAGGTCGGCCATGCTGGAATGGATCTTTCGGAAACACGCTCTGATGAATTGTCGTTGGGGGAGGATGGTATGGATCGGATCTAAGAATCCCCATTCCTTTAATAGACAATTTATTTATCTGGCTAGGGGAATGAAGGTAAAAACGCCCTGGAGCCTCGTATTCATTCGACGCATGGGAGAAAGCCCTTATTGGGCACAGAAGCCAAGAGGTTCAACATTTATGGAGCCAGACACTGCTTACGAATACTTGAAAGTTGGAGAAGAACCCTCCTTGCAATTTCGAACACAACACTGCGCACTGGACTCATCGTCATTGAAGCCTGGCTTGGGGGCTACTGAGGGAGTCCTGGATTGGGGGGTCTCCGGACAGCCAGATTATATCCTTTGGCCGGACTACTGGACTATGAAGATACAAGATTGAAGACTTCGTCTCGTGTCTGGATGTGACTCTACTTGGCATGGAAGGCAAGCTAGGCAATATGGATATGTATATCTCCTCCTTTGTAACCGACCTTGTGTAACCCTAGCCCCCTCCGGTGTCTATATAAACCAGAAGGGTTTTAGTCCATAGGACCACACACAATCATACCATAGGCTAGCTTCTAGGGTTTAGCCTCTCTAATCTCATGGTAGATCTACTCTTGTACTACCCATATCATCAATATTAATCAAGCAGGACGTAGGGTTTTACCTCCATCAAGAGGGCCCGAACCTGGGTAAACCTTCGTGTCCCCTGCCACATGTTACCATCCACCTAGACGCACAGTTTGGGACCCCCTACCCGAGATCCGCCGGTTTTGACACCGACACCGACCGTGCCACAATGCTGAACTGGACATCTAACAAAGCTTCGGCTGATACCACGACGTCGAGGCCCATATCTATTCTCGCATGGTGGTTAGTGCGTAAAGGCCAAAGGCCAACTCCGAACAAATACCCAAACATGTTAGTGCATTTGGGGCTCGCGGAGACGAGCAGCGACTCACCATAATGTGACCCTGTCGCCTCGTCTCATGGACTTATGGCAAGGGCCCAGAATGCCCGGCCGTGCCACATAGAAAACTCACGGGTGCTCAACGGGCCCTCCCGACTTTCACATCAACTCGCGAGTACCCCTCAGGGCCGACCCGACTTCCACAATGGTCTCAAGTAAAGTCCGGGTAACCGTGTGTCCAAACATCAAGGGGAAAACCCGAGGAATCACCCTCGGTGAATTCCTCTCGATGTAATCATCAAGGTGAACGTAAGAGGAACCACCCTCGAGGTTCACACTTGAGGGGCTGCACAATAGAGGCGTATCGGGAGTGGTCAAAGAGGAACCACCCTCGAGGTTCACACTTGAGGGACTGAATAGCTACACTACAGAGTTATCATGAGGAGTGCGTTATGAGGTACCCTCCTCGGCACTCGATAGTAGCTCTGCAGAGTCGAGCAACAAAAGGGGCGTGATGTGATGTGAGGTGTCGGGCTCTGGTCAGCGATCACGCGTCGAGTCGTCGATTATGAAGCAGGGGCAACAAGGACAAGGTGGGGGTCACTGATGGATCACTAACCAACCTATACTAAGCAGTTTAGGATAAGCAGGTAAGGTACAGTGAGCAGGTTACAAAAGCAGGCTATGCATCAGAATAGGAGCAAATAGTAACAGTAGCAAAATCTAATGCAAGCATCAGAGAATGGAATGGGCGATATTGGGATGATCAAAAGGGGGGCTTGCTTGGAAGCTCTGCTGAAAAGTACTGATTGTCAGGGCGTAATCGTACTCGGCGGCTATGTTAGTCCCGAGGTCTACCGGAGAGAAGAGGGGGAAGAAACAGTAAATATAAAGCACACAAATGCAACACAGTTGCACAATATGAAATTAAGCGGTGCTAGGTGTGCCCTAACGCGGTACTAGGCAATACTGGCGAAGGGGGAAAACATCCGGGAAAGTTTTCCCGGAGTTTGGCATTTTCGGGCAGACGAACCGAAGGGGAAGGTTGCAGGTTCTCTATGCTAGGAGTGTGTGGCAGACGAACGGACCACGTATTCGAATTCGCCACATCGTTCTAAGCAACTTTCATGTACAAAACTTTTTCATCCGAGTTACGGATTATTTTCTATGATTTTTCAAAGTTTAAACACTATTCCGAAATTAATTTTAATTCTAAAATGGAGTTATTGCATCAGGATGACGCCATCATGACGTTAGCAGTCAATAGGGCGTTGACTGGTCAAGCTGACGTGGGGGACCCACCTATCATTTACCTAACTAATTTAACAGGATTAAATTAACTAATTTAGTTAATTAGACTAATTAAGCAAAGTCAATTAGGTTAATTAATTACCTATTTAATTAATTAATTGTTCTTATTTTAAAATTTCTTATTTTATTTAAGGCTTTGGGGGCGGGACCCACTCTCATAGGCCCAGGGGCCACTGGCGAAACGGGTGCGGGCGCCCACCCGCATGGCCACGGCCTGCGGGTGCTGGAGTCGGGCAGGGCGGACGTGGGTGCCCGTCGGGGCCAAAGCCCGGCGCGGCGGGGCGAGGCTGTGGCCTCAGCTGGGCTCGCCGGCCGGCCGCGACAGCCAGAGGCGGGCGCAGGATGACAGCGCGCAGGTGCTAGGGGCGGCAGGCGGGGCATCAGTAGGGTGGCAAGAGTGAGTAGCGTGGCGGCGGCAGTGGCCAGGAGAGGCGGGGGAGGGCCGCGGTCGCGGTGGGCCAGCGACGGCAGGGCTGCAGGCAGGGGCGGCACGACACAGGCGGGAAGGCTCCGGCAGCGGTAGCGGCAGCAGAATCATCAGCGGGGCGAGGCCACGGTGGACGGGGTCGTGTGTGAGCACGCGCGGCGACACAGGCGTGCACGGGAGGGCGCCAGGGCGAGGCAAGGGCGGCTGGGCGCAACTGTGGGGTGCGGTGGTCGGGCGCCGGGCTGGAGTTGACCGGAGCAGGGCACAGCGTTGACTACAGTGGCGGCCGGAACTCGGCTCGATGCGGTTCAGCAACGGCAGCTCATTTCCGGCCAAACTAAATAGCCAAGGGACCTCTACATGTGCCTGCAACGGTGATGGACTATTGTGCGTGGCCATTTGGTCACTGGGAAGTGGCCGACGACGAGCGTCCACGCCGGAGGGCTCGTCCATAGCGGGGATGGCGGCTACGAGGTACGATCATCGACGAGAAGGGCGGGGGGAAGAAGCCAGGGGTTCACCGTGACCTGTAGGTGAGCAAAGCGGGCTTGGGGGAGAGCTCGCTGGAGCGAAATGCCGATGGAGTCCGCCGGGCCGAGGAGGAAGAAGACGGCGATGTGGGCACTCCGTTGCTCCCCGACTCCAGGCGCTTGGCGTAGGCGGCGTAGATGACGCTGACAGAGTGTATGGATAGGGAGGCGCGTGCGGGTAAGAAGGTGGTCATGGCTATGGCGTCGACGATGCTCGGGTGAGGTGGCGGCTGAGATACAAAGGGGGAAGAGCGGGATGGACCTGGGAGGCAAGACAGGGGAGTGGAGGTAGGTGGGGAGGAGGTCGAGGTGTCGAGGGGAGGGGTTGACCTTATCCTCTCCGGGGAGTCACCGTCGAGGCGGTCCGGCGGGGCTCGCCCCTGTTGCGACCCCGGTCAGGGGAACAGGGGGAGAAGGCGACCCAGGGAGGGGCTGGGTCGGACCAGCTGGGCCTGTCCCTGGTCGGCCGAGGCCCATGGGGGACAGGGGAAGCTTTTCTTTTTTTTCCTTTTTCAGCCCATTTTTTGTTTCATTTAATTTAGGGTAATAAACTACTTTATAAAAAGTTGGTTCACCACCAATATTAACAAATAAATATTTTCCAGCTGATGAACATTTTAGTTTTGACATTTGAAAACTTTTATTGTTTTGAGTTTAATTTAAATTTGAAATTGAACCAGTTTTGAATCTAAGCGGGATTTAGCAATAGTAATCGAGATGACGTGGCACCATTAGCAGGGGATTACTGTAGCTTAAATATCCGGGTGTTACAACTCTCCTCCACTACAAGATATCTCGTCCCGAGATTTAGGAGGTAGAAGGAAAAAGTTCAGGGTATTCATCACGCAGGCGATCCTCGCATTCCCAAGTGGCTTCGTCTTCAGAGTGATGCGACCACTGGACCTTGAGGAACTTGATCGCCTTCCGACGTGTGCGGCGCTCAGCTTGGTCAAGAATGCGGACCGGATGCTCTTTATAGGAGAGGTCCTCTTGCAACTCAAGCACTTCATGATCCATTGCTCGGATTGGGTCCTTGAAGCAGCGACGGAGTTGTGACACATGGAACACATCATGAACCTGAGAAAGGTTCGACGGAAGCTCCAGCTGGTATGCCACTTTTCCACGCCTTTCAAGAATAGTGAATGGACCAATATAGTGAGGAGCTAGCTTGCCCTTGATCCCGAAGCGGCGTGCACCCTTCATTGGTGTGACTCGAAGGTACGCCTTTTCGCCAGGTTGATAGACCATGTCTTTGTGATGACGGTCATACTAACTTTTTTGATGTGACTGGGTAGTCTTGAGATTCTCGCGAATGATGCGTACTTGTTCTTTAGTGTGTTGGATAATATCCGGACCGAAGAGTGGACGTTCCCCAGTTTTTGACCAGTTCAGAGGGGTTCAGAACTTTCGTCCATATAACACTTTGAAGGGGGCCATCTTCAGACTAGCCTGATAGCTATTGTTGTAGGAGAACTCAGCATACAGGAGAGATTCCTCCCATTTCTTGTCGAAGGAAATAACGCAGGCTCGAAGCATGTCTTCAAGAACTTGATTGACTCATTCAACTTGTCCCTGCGACTGAGGGTGAAACGCAGTATTGAAAGACAGATGAGTTCCCATAGCTTCTTGGAAACTTGCATAAAATCTTGAAGTGGATAAGCTGCCACGATCTGAGCTGATAACCAATGGAATACCATGGAGTGAAACAATTCTGGACATATAGAGGGTTGCCAGCTGGCTAGAAGTTATGGTTTCTTTGACAACCAGAAAATGTGCAACTTTGGAAAGTCGGTCAATGACGACAAGTATAGCATCATTACCTTTCTGCGATTTGGGAAATCCAGTGACGAAGCCCATTTCAACATGGTCCCATTTCCATTCAGGAATAGAGATAGGTTGCAGAGTTCCAGTAGGCCTTTGATTTTCTTCTTTGATACGACGGCAAATGTCACATTCAGCAACATAACACGAAATGTCTTGCTTCATATTTGACCACTAGAATCTCTGACGAATGTCTTGGTACATCTTGGTGCTACCGGGATGAATAGACAACGGAGTGTCATGGGCTTCTTTCATAACTTCCTGAACCATATCCAGGTTGTCTTTTGAAGGAACCACTAGGCGACCTTTAAAGAACAAGGTGTCATCATCTTCAACAGTGAAGAATGAGGGCCTTCCTTCTGCGAGGTAGAGCTTAATCTTCTCAACTTGTGGGTCATACTTCTACAGTCTCTTGATGTTCTCCATGAGATCTGGTTCGACAACCAGGGTATTGAGGGAACTCTGAGGTACAACACGGAGGTTCATCTTGCGGAACTCCTTCGGAGGGGGAGCGAGTGCACCCGGAGGAACAATATGGAGGTTCAGCTTTCTGAAGTCTTCAACAAGCAAGGGCTGAACTTTGCGAACCTCAAGATGGTTACAATATGACTTGCGGCTCAAGGCAACAGCCATTAATGAGCCTTACCTGGTGTATAAGAAATACCTAAGTCAAAATCTGCTACCATCTCCGTCCATCACTGTTGACGGAGGTTCAGGTCTAGCTGGGTAAACAGATACTTTAGACTTTGGTGGTCGGTGAAGATCTCACAACGATTACCGAGAAGGTAATGTCACCACTATTTCAGTGCATGTATGACTGCAGCCAGCTCGAGGTCATGAACTGGGTAGTTCTTTTCATGAGGGCGCAATTGACGAGAGGCATAAGAAATCACTCTACACTCTTGCATTAGGACACCACCTAATCCTTGACATGAAGCATCATAGTAAATGAAGAAGTCCTTCTTAGTATCTGGAGGAGCGAGCACTAGAGCGGAAGTCAGCTTGTCCTTGAGTGTCTGGAAACTTTCCTGACACTTTTCTGTCCACTCGAACTTGACGCCTTTGTGAAGCAGACCAGTCAGGGGCTTGGCGATCTTGGAGAAGTTCTCGACAAATCAACGACAATAGTTGGCGATTCTGAGAAAACTTCTGACTTGCTTGACATTCTTTGGAGGGGTCCAATCGAGAATAGCCTAAACTCGCTCTGGGTTGATGACAATACCATCCTTGGAGATGAAATGCCCAAGGTAGGTCACTTCGGGTAGCCAGAATTCACACTTGGAATACTTAGCATATAGTTGATGTTCTCGAAGCTTTTCCAGAACAAGTCGAAGGTGTTCAACATGTTCTTCTTTATTCTTCGAATATTCAAGGATATCATCCAGATAAACCATGAAGAACTTGTTAGGGTATTCCATGAATATATATAGTTCATCAAACGAGAGAAGGTGGCTGGAGCATTGGTCAAGCCAAAGGATATGATGGTGTACTCATATGAACCATAGTGAGTAACGAAGGCGGTCTTGGGAATATCCTCTTCACAAAACCAAATCTGGTGGTAACCCAACCTCAAAACCAGTTTAGAGAATACTGAGGAACACGCAAGTTGATCATACAGATCGTTGATTCTGGGAAGCGGATACTTGTTTTGAATTGTTGCTTGGTTGATAGGACGGTAATCTTGGACCAAATGATTCGTACCATCCATCTTCTTGGCAAAGAGAGAAAGTGCTCCCCAAGCAGAGGAACTAGGACGAATGAATCCCTTGCTAAGAGATTTGTCGATTTCCTCCTTAAGCTCAAGGAGTTCATGCGGCGACATCTTGTAGGGTTGCTTGGCAATAGGAATAGTGACCGGCTTCAAGTCTATGATGAATTCAATAGCTCTAGCAGGGGGTATTCCTGGAAGTTCTTCTGGAAAGACATCTTCGAAATCACGAACGAGTAGAATGTTCTCTATCCCCTCAAGAGGTGAAGCATTCAATGCATTCAGAACATATATCTAATTCTCGGCATCCTGGATCATCTGAGTTGAGTAGTTGATCAACTGGCCAGAAGGGTGAGTGAGCTAGATTGTCTTGGCAGCACAATTGGTCTTAGCATTATGAGCTATCAACCAGTCCATACCAAGAATGATGTATATGTTGGAAGGTCTGAGCATAATGAGAGAAGCCAGAAAAAGTAGACCTCCAATCTCGATGTGGTTGTGAGGGCTTACCATTTGTGGTTTGCCACTTGGATCCCGGGGACTGAACCATTAGAGGAGTGGGTAACTTTTCCAGGTACAACTCATGTGACTGAGCAAATTGTTGGGACACAAAAGCATGCGATGTCCCTGAATCAAAGAGAATAGAGGCTGGTACTGCATTCACAGATAGAGTTCCTAGCACGATAGTCGGTTCCTTCTGAGCATTTTCAGCATCGATGTGATTGGCATGGCCAAGTACAACAACATGTGGTATGATATTGCGGTTTCTGAATCAATGGTTTCGACAACCCTTCTTACGGTCAACAGGAGGACATGGTGCAGCTTGAAACTGATCCTGGTGACAATCAAGGGTAAGGTGTCCTGGCTGTCCACACTTGTGGCATAAGCCATCATTATGGGGAGGAGCCACAACATTGGAATGTCCACCCTGATTTGTTAGTTGTCTCGGCGGCGGAGGCAGATGAGGTGCCACATAAGACGGCCTTGGTGTTGGAGTAGGTCGATGATAAACATTGTGTGGGATCCAGTCTCGACGTTTCTGAGCAGGCTAACTCAAGGATGGGGCAGCACCTCGAGTACGCTTGAGCGACTCCTAGTACACAGTCAGGCCAGTTTCAGTTCGGAAAGCTTGGCTGACAAGCGTCGCAAAGTTTGCTCAATAATGAGGAACAAGTGCGAGCTTTATATGGGGACACAGTCCTTCACGAAATTTCTCCTGCTTGCAAGCATCAGTGCAGACGTCATCCGTAGCATAGCAAGATAATTCAAGGAACTTCCTCTGATATTCATCCACAGTCATTGTGTCTGTGAGAGTTTGAGGAACTCCTTCTTCTTCTGGTCCTTCAGACCTTGAGGAATGTGTCGTGCATGGAAGGTTGACCAAAAATCTTGCCAAGTGGTTACAGTCTCTGCAGGCAGCATACCCCATGGCTTTCCCACCATTGAGCAGCTAGGCCCTTCAAGTGGAATGTCGCAAAGGTGATGTAACTGGCAGGGGCACCATTGGCTGACTCCATCTCAAACAGGATGTCACAAAGCCAATCATTAGCATCCATAGGATTGGTGGAGTTGCGGAAAATGGACGGGTTGAGGCACACAAATTCTGGCAGTGTTATTGGGGTAGGCTGTTGATGAGCATTCTGGTTTGGAAACTAAGCCATTACCCCAGTCATAAACTAGTGATTCAATTCAAATTGTTGCATCATTGCGGCAATATAAGGTGGAGGTGGAGGATCGTCAGCCATCCTGCTAAAAACATCAGGGAGCAGTTTTAACAAGAGGTTGGAGCAGGTGTATGGAGTCATTCATGATGTAACTTGAACATGAGTAAAGGCACAATATCTACAAAACATTAGTCATTAAAGACATACATATACATATACAGAGCCATTTACACATTGTTAGTATGAGTTCGAACAAGAGAATCATCCTAGACATACTAGGCGGCACACTGGCACGCGATGGAGGGATACAACAACAGGACATAGCAAAGTCTACATCAACATCAGAGAAAACCACTAGAGCGAGGAATCTGTAGGGGACAACGCAGGGTGCCCTCGATAAAAGGATCTCGCGGCCCGTGAACAATGTGAAGCAGATCCTGGCCTTCAACTCAAGAAAGGCGTACTACAAATCTCCAGATGGATGTGATCACGAGAACCTAGGGTAGAGTTAGCAAAATCATTTAATCCGAATAGAAGAGAGGTGAGAGTCCTAGAGTGTAGACGGGTAGTAAAAGATCCTAATACCACCCAATGGCGATGTGCGCCCGTAAGCCGCACAACCATGTTAGTAAAACAATTTTTCAAAGACTAGACTCAACTTCGGCCAAGGAGTTGGAAATGGGGTTCCTACAGGCAGTCGGCTCTGATACCAACTTGTGATGCCCCCGATTCATCGTACACTAATCATACACGCAAATGTGTAAGATCAAGACCAGGGACTCACAAGAAGATATCACAACACAACTCTAGACACAATTAAACTAATGTGAGCTTCATATTACAAGCTAGGGGCCTCGAGGGCTCGAATACAAGCTCGATACACAAGAGTCAGCGGAAGCAACAATATCTGAGTACAGACATAAGTTAAACAAGGATGCCTTAAGAAGGCTAACACAAAAGCAACACGATCGAAGAGGCAAGGCCTCCTGCCTAGGATCTCCTAACTACTCTTGGTCGTCGACGGTCTCCATGTAGTAGTATCTATCGGCGGTGGCATATGGCTCCAGAGATCCACCATCTGGTTGCATCAACCGTAAAGAAGAAAGAAGGGGGGAAAGGGGGTAGCAAAGCAACTGTGAGTACTCATCCAGAGTACTCACAAGCGTCAGATCTATACTAAGTATGCATTGGTATCAAATGGAAGGGTTGTATCTATGGACTGAACTACAGAATGCCAGAATAGAGGGGAAGGCCTAGCCTATCGAAGACTAGCAACTTCAAGCAGCTCCTAGCATCTTGCAGTATGTAGAAGAGTAAAGAATAGAAATTTAGGAAGAGATCCTTCCTCGACTCCCTACGAGAAAGCAATCTCAGAGCCACATATCCATCTCATGTCTCAAGTATCCATTTCTAGTTATATAAGATCAGGATACCGGTGTGAACGTCCATTACCATGGACATGATATTCGAATATATATCTTCCCTGCAGGGGTGCACCACGTTACCCAATACACTCGATCATTCTGGCCGGACACACTTTTCTGGGTCAGTGCCCAGCCTCGGAAGATCAACACGTCGTAGCCCTACCTAGGCTCAATAGAGAGGTCCCCGCCAGTCTACATCCTAAGCACTCTGGGGTCTGGGCCAAGCGCACATTGCACTCTGGGTCATTGTGTGCAGGGTGGATACCAGCACCACCCGTGTAGTGGATGGCACGATCCGACTATGCCACAATGCTGAATTGGACAGCTGATAAAGCTTCGGCTGATACCACGACATCAAGGCCCATATCTATTCTCGCATGGTGGTTAGAGCATAAAGGCCAAAGGCCAACTCAGAACAAATACCCAAACCTGGTAGTGCATTGGGGGCTCGCGGAGACGAGCAGAGAATCAAGATAATGTGACCCCGTCGCCCCGTCTCATGGACTTACAGCAAGGGCCCAGAATGCCCGGTCGTGCCACGTAGAAAACTCGCGGGTGCTCAACGGGCCCGCCCGACTTTCACATCAACTTGCGGCTACCCCTCAGGGCCAACCCGACTTCCACAATGGTCTCAAGTAAAGTCCGGGTAATCGTGTGTCCAAACATCAAGGGGAAAACCCAAGGAATCATCCTCGGTGAATTCCACTCGATGTAATCATCAAGGTGAATGTAAGAGGAACCACCCTCAAGGTTCACACTTGAGGGGTTGCACGACAGAGCTGTATCGGGAGTGGTCAAGGAGGAATCACCCGAGATGACCACGACCGAATAGCTACACTACAGAGTTATCATCAGGAGTGCGTTTTGAGGTACCACCCTCGGCACTCGATAGTAGCTCTATAGAGTCGAGCAACAAAAGGGGCGTGATGTGATGTGAGGTGTCGGGCTCTGGTCATCACTCATGCTGATCGAGTCGTCGATGATGAAGGAGGGGCAACAAGGACTAGGTGGGGGTCACTGATGGATCACTAACCAACCTATACTAATTGTAGATGGGAAAGTTTGCAATACAATAAACGTTGGATTGATGGGGTGCTGGTGCATGTATATATAATACAAGGGAAGGCCTCTACCTCAACTATACAAGACTAGGTGGTGGGGCACAACTCCAATACACGTGCAATACAAAACACATACTCAACACCCCCCCCCCCCGCAGTCGAAGCGTCGCCGGAGACACTGAGACTGGACCGAAACTCCTCGAAGATGGGAGTAGGCAATCCCTTAGTCATCACATCAGCAAACTGTTGCTTCGTCGGCACGTGAAGAACCCGAACACGGCCAAGGGCAACCTGCTCGCGCACGAAGTGAATATCGAGCTCAAGATGCTTCGTCCGTCGATGGTGCACCAGGTTAGCGGAGAGGTAGACCGCGCTGACGTTATCGCAGTAGACAAGAGTGTCCTTGTGAACATCACAAAGCAACTCCTGGAGCAGCTGACGTATCCAAGAGCACTCGGCCACGGTGCGATACTCTACCTCGGCGCTGGAGCGGGAGACCATGGGCTGCCATTACGATGACCAAGAGATTAACGAGGGCCCAAGGTAGACGCAGTAGCCTGACGTAGAGTGTCGCGTGTTGGGGCAGCCAACCCAGTCAGCATCCAAGTAGGACATGAGGTCGGTGGAGGCAGAGGCCGTTAGGATGAGTCCCAAGGACACGGTGCCGCGTATGTAATGGAGAATACGCTTCACCAGAGTCAAGTGAGAGTCACGCGGGGCGTGCATATGGAGGCACACCTGCTGAAAAGCGTACTGTAGGTCGGGGCGAGTCAGTGTCAAGTAATGTAAAGCACCGACAATAGAGAGATAAAATGCTCCATCGGACGCGAGAGACCCCTCCAGAGCAGAGACCTTCGCCTTCGTGTCGACGGGCGTGTGCGCTGGCTTGCAATTAAGAATACCGGCATGCTCAAGGAAGCTCGTGGGCGTACTTCTGCTGATGCAGAAAGAAACCACTAGCCCGGCGGATCACCTCGATGTCGAGAAAGTAGTGCAGGGGGGCCAAGTCCTTGAGGGCGAACTCATCACGAAGACGAGCAGTCAGCCGCTGAAGGAGATTGGGGGTGGACGCCGTGAGGATGATGTCATTGACGTAGAGCAGCAGATATGCAGTGTCACCTCCCTGATGATACACAAAGAGTGAGGCATCGAAGCGAGTGGACCAAAAGCCCAGAGACTGCAGGAAGGCTGCGATACGCTAGTACCAAGCCCGAGGCGCCTGCTTCAACCCGTACAGAGAGCGGGAGAGCAAGAACACGAAGTTGGGGTGCTCGGCGTCGACGAAACCAGTAGGCTGCTCACAGAACACCTTCTCAGCGAGATGACCGTGCAAGAAGGCATTGGAAATGTCCAACTAATGCACAGGCCAGGCGCGCGAGACGGCCAGCTGAAGGATGGTGTGGATCGTGCCCGACTTCACAACCGGGGCGAAGGTGTCAGTGAAGTCCACGCCCGCGCGCTGCTGAAAACCACGAACCACCCATCGAGCCTTGTAGCAGTCGAGAGAACCGTCTGGGCGAGTCTTGTGGCGAAACACCTACTTGCCAGAGATGATGTTGGCACGAGGGGGTCGTGGAACAAGCTGCCAGGTGCGGTTGCGCTATAAGGCATCGAACTCCTCCTCCATCGCAGCTAGACAGTGGGGATCCCAAAGGGCAGCACGAGCAGAGGTGGGGACGGGTGATGGCGTTGACGTTGAGGTGGTGCACACATACTCGCCGATGGAGTAGCACATAATGGGCCGAAGCACTCCTCCTCGGGCACGGGTAATCATGCCAAGTGACGGGGCAGCAGGGCTGGCGGGTGCCACGGTGGCGGGGGCACCCGGTGCAGCGGCGGGTGCCGCAGTGGTGGGGGCACCCGGTGCGGCGGCGGGGGCCGCGGCAGCGGCGGCAGCGAAGGCCGCAGCGGCAGTGGTGGTGGCGGCGACGACGGCTGCAGCGTCAGCCGATCCGGCGGCGGAAGAGGCGACGGGCGAGGTTGACATCGAGTGAGGGAGTCCTGGATTAGGGGGTCTCTAGACAGCCAGACTATATCCTTTGGCCGGACTATTGGACTATGAAGATACAAGATTGAAGACTTCATCCCGTGTCCAGATGGGGCTCTCCTTGGCGTGAAGGCAAGCTAGGCAATACAGATATGTGGATCTCCTCCCTTGTAACCGACTCTGTGTAACCCTAGCCACTTCCCGTGTCTATATAAACCGGAGGGTTTAGTCCATAGGACAAGATATACAATCATACCATAGGCTAGATTCTAGGGTTTAGCCTCTACGATCTCGTGGTAGATCAACTCTTGTAATACTCATATCATCAAGAACAATCGAGCAGGACGTAGGGTATTACCTCCATCAAGAGGGCCCGAACCTGGGTAAACATCGTGTCCCCTGCCTCCTGTTACCATCCGCCTTAGACACACAGTTCGGGACCCCCTACCCGAGATCCGCCGATTTTGACACCGACATTGGTGCTTTCATTGAGAGTTCCACTGTGCCGTCACCGTAAGACTCGATGGCTCCTTCGATCATTGGTAACGATGCAGTCCAGGGTGAGGTTTTCCTCCCCGGACAAATCTTCATATTCGGCGACTTCGCACTGCGGGCCAATTCTCTTGGTCATCTGGAGCAGATCGGGAGCTACACCCCTGGCCATCAGGTCAGGTTCGGAAACTTAAACTACACTGCCGACATCCGCGGAGACTTGATCTTCAACGGATTCGAGCCCATGCCAGGTGCTCCGCACAGTCACGATGAGCATGACGTAACTCTGTCGTTGGACATTATTCGGGAGATCGCATCTGCAACAACTTTGGCCGTCAATTCGGAGCAATTTGCGCCATCCGAGAGCGAAGGGATAGACCCCGCCATGGAGGCCGCACTCTCAGTGGTGATAGAGCTGGATACTGACTTCACCCCTTATGAGAGCCATGTCCCCGAACCACTGGATTTGTCTCCGGCCACGGACTCCGAGCCGCCTGCATCCGCGCCCATCGAATCTGACTGGGCGCCGATCATGGAGTTCACCTCCGTGGATATCTTTCAGCACTCGCCTTTCAGCGATGTGCTAGATTCATTAAGGTCTCTCTCCTTGTCAGGAGAACCTTGGCCGAACTATGTCCGACTAGAATGGGATGCGACGAAGAAATTCGCTGCCCACCAACCACCGACTTAGTAACCACTGTCGACGATTTAACCGACATGCACGACTTCGACTCCGAAGACATCGACGGTATGGACGACGATGCAGGAGACGAATAGGAACCACCACCCACAGGGCGCTGGACCGCCACCTCATCATATGATATAAAGATGGTGGACACCCCCAAAGAAGGCAATGGCGACGAGACAGCGGAGGATGACCCCTCCAAGAAGCAACCCAAGCGCCGACGTCAGCGCCACCGCTCTAAGTCCCCCCACAGCAAAAGTAGTGATACTGGCACAGGAGCTAATAACACTCCAGATAGTGCTGAAGACAACCACAATCCCCTCCAGTACAATGTAGAGCGGGAGGATGAACAAGCTAGCCCTCCAGAGCAGGCGGAAGATGGAGAACCGGATGAGGATAATTATATGCCTCTCTCCGAAGACGAGGTGAGCCTCGGCGATGAAGAATTTATCGTGCCTGAGGAACCCGTCGAGCAGGAGCGCTTCAAGCGCCGACTTATGGCCACAGCCAAGGTTGTCAAAATCGTGATTTTGAATCGGATCGGAGCTCTGATGGTAGAATCGTAAATCGTAGAATCTTCACTACAAGGATCGTAGAAACATAGATTTTATGAACTAAAATCGTAGAATCAGATGGGTAAGTTTGGATCGTAAAGTCATAGAATTGTATAATAGAATCGCGATTCTAACAACCTTGGCCACAGCAAATAGCCTGAAGAAAAAGCAACAACAGCTTCAAGTCGATCAAGACTTGCTAGAAGACAGATGGACCGAAGTCCTTCCGGCCGAGGAATACGAACTCGAGCGCCCCTCCAAGAGTTACCCAAAATGCAGGTTGCTACCTCACCTAGAGGAGGAAGCATTGAAACCTCCATCACCAGTGTACGATGCGGCTGACCGGCCACCGCGTGACCGAGCTAGAAGGGCGTTTCAGCGTGAAGTTCAGCCCGCACCCCGCCGCCACTCAATCAAAAACACCAAGGCCCGGGGCAACACACGGGACCTGCGAGACGTATTGGACAGCAGGGCAAAACTTGCAAGGACAATATACAGGTCACGGGCACGCGCGCCAACACGGGACGATGATCGTCACGCTGGATACACCAAAGGTAAATCCGGCCGGGCCGAATATAGCAGACAAGAGTCATGTGAACTGCATCATGATATAGCCCGACATAGAGGCGCCACACACCCCCTATGCTTCACTGATGAAGTTATGGATCACAAATTCCCGGAGGGTTTTAAACCCGTAAATATCGAATCGTATGATGGTACAACAGATCCCGCTATATGGATCGAGGATTTCCTCCTTCACATCCACATGGCTCGCGGTGATGATCTACATGCCATCAAGTACCTCCCACTAAAACTCAAAGGACCAACTCGACATTGGCTGAATAGCTTGCCAGCAGACTCCGTCGGCAGTTGGGAGGATTTGGAAGACGCATTCCTTGACAACTTCCAGGGCACTTATGTGCGACCACCGGATGCTGATGACTTGAGCCATATAACTCAGCAGCCAGGGGAATCGGTTAGGCAATTCTGGACATGGTTCCTGACCAAGAGGAACCAAATCATGGACTGTCCGGATGTAGAGGCCCTAGCGGCATTCAAGCATAACATCCGCGAAGAGTGGCAGGCCCGCCACCTTGGCCAGGAGAAGCCGAAGTCTATGGAAGCCCTCACGACACTCATGGCCGCTTTTGCACGGGCGAGGATAGCTGGCTGGCTCACAGCAACAATACATCAAGGAATCCGGGCACTTCGGATACCAAAGATGCCAACGGTAGACCACATCGTAACAGACTAAAGTGCCGCAGCAGTGACTATAACACCGATGATACGGCGGTCAATGCCAGATTCAGAGGCTCTAGATCTGGTCAGCGGAAAAAGCCATTTAAAAGAAGTACTCCGGCTCCGTCCAGTTTGGATTGCATACTGGACCGCTCGTGTCAAATCCACGGCACCCCCGACAAGCCAGCCAAGCACACCAACACAGAATGCTGGGTGTTCAAGAAGGCCGACAAGTTAAATGCCAAAAGAAAGGACAAGGGGCCGCATAGTGATGACGAGGAGGAGAACCGACCACCGAACACGGGAGGACAAAAGGGGTTCCCCCCACAAGTGGAGACAGTGAACATGATATACGCGACCCACATTCCCAAGAGGGAGCGGAAGCATGCACTAAGGGACATCTATGCGATGTAGCCCGTCGCCCCAAAGTTCAACACATGGTCCGCTTGTCCAGTCACCTTTGATTGCAGGGACCACCCCACTAGTATCCGTCATGGCGGATCCGCCGCAATGGTCCTAGACCCCATCATCGACGGATTTCACCTCACTCGAGTCCTTATGGACGGCGGCAGCAGCCTGAACCTGCTCTATCAGGATACAGTGCAAAAAATGGGTATTGATCCCTCGAGGATAAAACCCACCAAAACCATCTTTAAGGGCGTCATCCCAGGAGTAGAGGCCCATTGCACGGGCTCAATCACACTGGAAGTGGTCTTCAGATCACCAGACAACTTCCGAATCGAGGAGTTAATCTTCGATATCGTCCTGTTTTGCAGTGGCTATCACGCACTGCTCGGGCGAACCGCATTTGCAAAATTCAATGCAGTACCGCATTACACATACCTCAAGCTCAAGATGCCAGGACCTAGGGGGTCATAACAGTGAACGGAAACACAGAACGCTCGCTCCGCACGGAGGAGCAAACTGCGGCCCTCGCAGCAGAAGCACAAAGCAGCCTTTTAAGGCAAACCACTACTTCGGCGATATAGCCCCCAGACACCTTCAAGCAAGTCCGGAGTAAGCTGCAACAGGATCGCCTGGCACACGCAGAGCTCGCCTAGCAATTCGGCCCCCATCCCAGTCTCGGTCAAGCGATGAAATCCGTGCCGCGCGTACATAATTACGCACTGAAAATACCATGGACATAGGCGGGGGCACGATCAGGGCACGTCCCGCAATGCAGCTTAACCGCCCTAGGGTCTGTATACCTTTATCATTTTTTCTCTTTCAGGACCTAACTCTCTGGAAGCCCTTTCTGGCAGTACGATCGCCGGACACATCGCGGGAAGGAACAACCAAGGAGGCAAGAAGCTAAGATGTACATGGGAACCCTCAGGTGGTCTCTAATAATAATTGATATACCCGCTTTCTATTACCCATACACAGCTTGCTCTTGGATAGGACATTTCGAATAGTCCTACTTTCTTCTTATTGCACTACTTGTATTAGTACGCTTCGATGTATTATTTAAACAACAATGCATAGCATTAGTCTATTATTGCATTATTCATCCTTTTTTTCATTTACGACATTTTGTACCCATACATTTGAGTACGGTCAGTACGCCAGGGGCTTTGGTTTACCCCATAATACGACGCGAGAAGTCTGAACACTTTCGACAGTGCGGCACCCCGAACTTATAGCACTATATGCATCAACTCCGAATCATGTCTTGGGTCAATAGTTGGGTTTGCCCGGCTCCCATGCTTTGGTACCTTACGTTCCGCTATATCGGCTAAGGTAGCGGTGGGAGAACTACTGTGATTGTGTCCCGGTTCTTCCAGACGAGCACCTCAGTAGAGAAAGCCGAAAACTGACTGTCATGATAAGGCGAGAGACTGGTCGCTGTTCGGGAGGTCTCAAGTTCTTAAAGACTTTTTCTGCTTCGGGCGAGGAGCCATCCTTGCCCGGCTTAGGCGTGTATAGCGCCCCAAATTCGGCCTTCCGAATACAAGGGGCTTCGCCAAAATTTAAAATTGTAGACTTCTATGTCTAAGTGAGAGCGATAAAGCCTTATAGTCCGATTGACTGGTTCGTTGCGCTGAACACCTCCCTTGAAGGACCCAAAATTGGGGTAAAGAGTGCTCAGGTTTATCCCGAACACCCCAGTACTAGTTACATGGGGGCAGAAACCGACGACGGGCCAACTCTCAGATTTTATAAACGGCCACACAGAAGGTAATATTTTAAATTAAAAAAGTGTTGCATAGCGCAGATGAACTCGTTTTACATTACAGGATCACATGAGCATGTTCATTCAAAAATTACATCCCTAGCGCACTCATCTGCCAGAAGGCGGGAACCCTTCAGGACACTTTGATAATACATCTCAGGGCAGTGATGCTCCTTGCCCTCCGGCGGCCCCTCCTTCACCAGCTTCACGGCGTCCAGCTTCGCCCAGTGCACCTTCGCCCGGGCAAAAGCCCTGCGCGCACCCTCGATGCAGACGGACCGCTTTATGACTTCAAGCTGTGGGTAGGCCTCCACAAGCCTCCTCACCAGACCGAACTAGCTGTCGGACAGGGGCTTGCCAGTCCACATCTGGACTATAAGGCCCCTCATGGCCTGTTCGGCCACCTTGTGAAGCTCGACCAATTTCTTCAGCTGGTCTCTCAAGGGCATTGGGTGTTCGGTCCCAGTATACTGAAACCAGAACAACTTTTCCGTCGAGCTCCCCTCCCGAGCTCGATAAAACTCCGAGGCATCCAGTACACTGCAGGAATATCTGTGAACGCTCCTGGAGAGCTTAGAACTCGTGTAAGTAAAAGGAAAGTTTCCTCCACATGCTTGCTTTGCATAATGAATGCCTTACCCGCTGCTATCTTCTTCACTGCATCAATCTCCTGGAGGGCCTTGTGGGCTTCAGCCTTGGAGCCCCGGGTGCTTTCAAGCGCATGCGCGAGCTCGGACTCTCGCGTCTTAGAGTCAAGCTCCAAGGACTCGTGTTTTTTGGCGAGAGCCTCGAGCTCTTGCTGCACCTCGCCCACTCTGGATTCTTGCTTCTCCCGCTCGATGCGCTCCTTGCCCGCTTTGTCTTCGGCCTCGGACAGCTCCTTCTTCAGGGTCGCCACTTCGGTCGTGGCCCCTGGCAAATTCATGATGATCCTATTATTTTACAACCGAACTTCTTTTTTAAAAAGGCATAGAGAAGGTATTGCTTACCTTTTTTCTCCTCGAGCTGCCTCTTGGTAAGGCCGAGCTCGTTCTCGGAACGCTCCAGGTCCTGCTTTAGTGCAGAGACCTCTGCAGTACGTGCGGCAGCGGCCAGCAATGAAGCCTGCACATACACATAGATATATTCTGATTAGACTCCTGAGTCATCATTTGATCATCTATTCGGCATTTCTTCTTGAACGCCGAACAGAGCATCAGGGGCTACTATCTATGCGGTAATATTTTCTTATATTTTGATTGCTTACATCAAAGCCTGTTAGGAGGCTGGCGCAAGCTTCGGTCAGTCCATTTTTGGTGGACTGAACTTTCTCGATCACCGCACTCATGATAGTGCGGTGCTCTTCATCGATGGAAGCACTGCGAAGCGCTTCCAGCAAGTTGTCCAGTGCCTCTGGATGGACAGAGGACACAGACACGGGCGGCTGGCCCCCCTTAACAGGGGATCGCCTGCCGGAGTCCGGAACCATTGAAGGTTCCGGCGCAGTGTTCGGCTGGGGGCCGAACTCGGAGCCCGTGGGAGTCTTGCTCCCTTCGCGCCCAGGGTCCGGGAGGTCGCCTCGAGGCGCCCTTAGGACCACCTCCCCTTGGCTCGGCGCCTTTCGAGACAACACCTCAACATTGTCCGTAGGGCGAGGGGTTGAGGCGGTCGGAAGGGAACCGATGTTCATATCCGACGAGTCCAATGAACCACTCGATGAAGACACGTTGAGATGAGCTCGGGACGGACTGCATAATCATATTCGGCATGAGGAGAAGTAGTGCAATAAAACATAACATGAATTACTATGGTGTCCGATACTTATGACTTCGCCAGGGGCTTGACCCTGGGTAGCCACTCGTCGCCGCTGTAGGCGGTCGTCGTGGAGTAGTTCGGAGGAAGGGTCCTTCCCTTCTTGGACCCTTTGGCCTCCCCGGTTGGGTTGCCCTTCCTTTTCTTATCTCCCCAGCTGGGGGGAACCTTCCTCCTCCTCCTCCTCGTTTTCATGGGAGGAGTGCGCGTCGGAGTCATCGGACGATGAGTCCGATACAACCTTGCGCCGGAGACCCTTTCGGGTCCCCTTGGACTTATTCTTGGTCTTCTTCGCCGGCACCTCATAAGGTGGCGGAGCCAGCATCTCCGTTAGGAGAGCATCTGCAGGATCTTCAGGCAGGGGGGGGGCTGGGCAATCGAGCTCCTCTGCTGTCTTTATCCAGTCCTGTTAGTGACATGGAAGCTTAGATCCCACACATGATTTAACTGGGGCAAATAAATACCCTGTGAGATATCAAAACTTACCGGATTGGCACGGCGCTTTGCGCTAAGTCCGTGGTCCTTGGTAAGGGAAGGAGATACCTCGGCACCCTTGAACAGCACCCTCCAGACGTCCTTGTGCATCGTGTTGTAGAGCTCTCGCAGCGTCTGGTGCTTGGTTGGGTTGAACTCCCACAAATTGAATGCCCGTCGTTGGCATGGGAGAACCCGGCGGAAGAGCATGACCTGGACCATGTTGATGAGCTTGATTTTCTTGCTCATCATGTTCCTGATGCAGGTCTGGAGTCCAGTCAACTCTACTGAAGAACCCCAGGACAGGCCCTTGTCTTTCCAGGAGGTGAGCCGCATGGGGATTCCAAATCGAAATTTGGGGGCCGCCACCTAGTTGGTATCGTGCGGCTCGGTGATGTAGAACCACCCTGATTGCCACCCCTTTATGGTCTCCATGTAGGAGCCTTCGAGCTAGGTGACGTTAGGCATTTTGCCCACCATGGTGCCTCTGCACTCTGCTTGCTGGCGAACCACCACCTTCGGTTTGACATTGAAGGTCTTCAGCCACAGGCCAAAATGGGGCTTGATGCGGAGGAAGGCCTCGCACACGATGATAAACGCCGAGATGTTGAGGATGAAATTGGGGGCCAGATCATGAAAATCCAGCCCATAGTAGAACATGAGCCCGCAGACAAACGGGTGGAGAGGAAATCCCAGTCCGCGGACGAAGTGGGTAAGAAAAACTACCCTCTCATGGGCTTCGGGCGTAGGGATGATCTGCCCTACATCTGGCAGCCGGTGCGTGATATGGGCGGCCAGATATCCGGCTTCCCGTAACTTTGTGATGTTCTCCTCCGTGACGGAGGAGACCATCCACTTGCCTCCCGCTCCGGACATGCTTGGAGTGGTTTGAGAAGAAAGATGCGAACTTGGGCGCTGGAGCTCGAGTGTGCGAGAATGGGTAAGCAAGGAGGAAGAAGGCATGGGTGAAAAGAGTGGATCCTAATCCCTTTATAAGGGCGGAAGAGGTGATGCGCCTCCCCACTTGCCTGGTAAAATCACTTATTCCCCAAGCGCCGTAATTGATGGCACGGTTGGGTTACCCACGTCCGTATTGATGAGAATCCCATAATAAGGGGAACACGATCTCTGCTTTGACAAGACGTGTCAAGAAAACCGCCTCGCGATATGTGCGGTGCTGGTTGAGAAAAACGGTTCGAATAATGACCGGGCCATGGCGTGATGTCACGCTGTCAAAACGTGTCAGCAGATTAGATTTGTGGAAATATTATTCTCTCTACGGTGGTATGTGGAACTTGTTTTGCAGAGCCGGACACTATCCTTGTGTTCAAAATCTTCCATGGAGTATTCGAAGGAGGAACCCTCCTTGCAATGCCGAAGACAAAACTGCGCGTCGGACTCATCATCATTGAAGCCTGGTTCAGGGGCTACTAAGGGAGTCCTGGATTAGGAGGTCTCCGGGCAGCCGGACTATATCCTTTGGCCGGACTGTTGGACTATGAAGATACAAGATTGAAGACTTCGTCCTGTGTCTGGATGGGACTCTCCTTGGCGTGGAAGGCAAGCTAGGCAATGCGGATATGTAGATCTCCTCCCTTGTAACCGACTCTGTGTAACCCTAGCCCCCTCCGGTGTCTAAATAAACCGGAGGGTTTAGTTCGTCGGACAAGATATACAATCATACCATATGCTGGCTTCTAGGGTTTAGCCTCTATTATCTCGTGGTAGATCAACTCTTGTAATACTCATATCATCAAGAACAACCGAGCAGGACGTAGGGTATTACCTCCATCAAGAGGGCCCGAACCTGGGTAAACATCGTGTCCCCTGCCTCTTGTTACCATCCGCCTTAGACGCACAGTTCGGGACCACCTACCCGAGATTCGCCGGTTTTGACTCCGACATCGAGCCCGTCGCAGGCATGGCGGGCGGGGTGCCGGACTCAACCTCGTATGAGGGAGACGGGGACCTAGGGGCCCGCTCGGACTCGACCTCGGGTGAGGGAGTCATGAAGCCAGGTGGTGGCGGCATAGGGCGTCGTGCTGGGGGCGCCGCTGGGGGCTGCCGCCGCGCATCGCTCCACGAACGGGGTGCGGGGGCCGGTGCCGAAGGGGCCGAAGCCAGAGGAACCTGAAAAAAGGGAACACCTTCTCGACAAAGTACACATGCCTCGAGGTGTACACACGATGAGTGACAGGATCATAGCACTGGTAACCTTTGGTATTAGGAGGGTAGCCAAGGAAGACGCATGCGACGGATCATGGTGCAAGCTTGTGTGGCGTGGTGGACGTGGTGCTAGGATAACAGAGACACCCGAAGATGCGGAGACCATCATAGGACGGTGGTGTGCCGAAGAGAAGGTGGTGAGGGGCGTAGTTCTATCGATGGCGACACGGATGAATGTTAACTAAGAGAGTGGCAGTAGCGAGGGCATGGGGCCAAAACCGAGCGGGCACGTTAGAGTGAAAGAGTAACGTGCGAACACAGTCATTAAGAGTGCAGAGAATGCGCTCGGCGCGGCCGTTCTGCTGGGAAGTGTAGGGGCAAGTCAGACGGAAGATGGTGCCGTGAGAGGCGAGAAGTGTGTGAAGAGCGACGTTGTCAAACTCTTTTCCGTTATCAGTTTGGAGTGCGAGTATGGGGTGACCGAACTGGGTGGTGACATAGGAATAAAAGGCAGTGAGTGTGGCTAAAGCATCGGATTTACGACAAAGGGGAAAAGTCCACACATAATGAGAGTAATCATCTAAAATCACCAAGTAGTATAGATAGACCATGTTACTCGCAACGGGAGATGTCCAAACATCACTATGAAATAATTGAAACAGAAAAGTGGAAACTGAAGAAGACACAGTAAGGGAAGACGAACGTGCTTGCCTAAGCGACAAGCCTCACAAGAGTGCTCGTCGAGCTTATCACATGAGAAAGAGAAACTCCTAAGGATTTGACGTAAGACGGTGTGGTTGGGGTGACCCAAGCGAGCATGCCAAAAGTCAACGCCGACGGCAAGAGTAATGGGTGTGGAGGTGGAGGCACCGACGTGCACGGGATAGAGCTCATCGGGACTGTCACATCGGTGAAGGACCATCCGGGTAAGTAGGTTCTCACGAGTAAGACGATGAACGGAAACTAGGTTTCTGACTAAATCAGGTGAAACAAGAACATTTGACATAGTGATGGGTGTGGAAGTGGAGGGAAAGCTAGTGCTACCGATATGAGTAGTAGGTAAGGAGGAGCCGTTGCCGACGGTGATATGAGTGGGTGGGTGAACTGTAGTGGAGGAGGTTAGGTTACCGGGATGAGCTGCCATGTGCACAGTAGCACCTGAGTCCATGTACCAGTCGCCTCCACCGACAGAGCTACTCGGTGATGGTGCGGAGTTCTGGGTGGCGATGAGGGTGGGGTCCCATGGCACAGGTACCGACGGCGGTGGAAGGCCCCCGTAGGGTGGCACCGGGATGGGCGGGCCATAACCACCAAGGGGCGGCAGCGCGGGGAGGGCACCATAGCCGGCACCAGTCGGCTGGAAGGGCGCGTCGATGAACGCCTGGTGGCCAGCGGGGAGAGCCTGCTGATAGTGCGGTACCCCCCCCCCCCGGCGTCCTGGGCCTGCGACTGCTGTAAGCGGCGGTGACCGCCGCCACGCCGGTTGCGTCGCCCCCCGCTCCCTTGCAGGTGCTGCGGGGGAGGACGCGACTGGATTGCCGCGGTCGGTGAAGCGGTTCCACCGCAGATGGTGAAGTAGCCTGGAGAGTCCATGGAAGGCGTCAGAGGCGGCGGGAAGAGGAAGGCGCACGGCACTCGGGAGCGTGCGGCGGCGACGCGTCGGGTTAGGGTTGCGGCGCGATGGGGCGGCAGCGGCGCGACAGGGGGCGGGTGGCGGCGGCAGTAAGTCAGCGCAATGGGTGGGAGCGGAAGCGATGCGGCGGCATGGGGCAGCGGTGGCGTCAGAGGAGGACGCGACGGCGGCGGCAAGGAGCGGCGGCGGCGGCGCGTGCGAGGGGGTGCTGCGTTGCGGCGATGGGGAGCGGCAGCCGCGTGCGTGGGGAGGCGCGGCGCGGCGGCGGCTGTGGCAAGCGGCAGCGGCGGCGGCGCACGCGAGGAAGCGCTGCGCGGCGGCGGCGAGGAGCAGCGACAGCGGCGGCGCATGCGGGGAGGCACTGTGCAGCGACGGCGGGGAGCAGCGGCGGCGGCGCGCGCGAGGAGGTGCGACGCAGCGGCGGCGGCGGTTGCCCTAGGTCAGGACCTTCAAGATGATACCATATTGATGGGAAAGTTTGCAATACAATAAATGTTGTATTGATGGGATGCTAGTGCACGTATATATAATACAAGGGAAGGCCTCTACCTCAACTATACAGGACTAGGAGGTGGGCCACAACTCCAATACATGTGCAATACAAAACACATACTCAACACTAAGAAATTTAGGATAAGAGGTAAGGTACAATGAGCAGGTTACAAAAGCAGGTTATGCATCATAATAGGAGCAAAACAATAATAGTAGCAAAATCTAATGCAAGCATGAGAGAATGGAATGGGCGATGTCGGGATGATCAAAAGGGGGGCTTGCCTGGAAGCTCTACTGGAAAGTACTGATCGTCAAGGTGTAGTCATACTCGGCGGCTGCGTCAGTCCCGAGGTCTACTGGAGAGAAGAGGGGGAAGAAACAGTAAATATAAAGCACACAAATGCAACACAGATGCATGGTATGAAATTAAGCGGTGCTAGGTGTGCCCTAACGCGGTACTAGGCGATACTGGCGCAGGGGGAAAACATCCGGGAAAGTTTTACCGGAGTTTGGCATTTTTGGAAAGACGAACTGGAGGGGGAAGGTTGCAGGTTCACTATGCTAGGGGCGTGTGGCAGACGTACGGACCACGTATTCGGATTCGTCTCGTCATTCTGAGCAACTTTCATGTACAAAACTTTTTCATCTGAGTTACGAATTATTTTCTATGTTTTTCAAAGTTTAAGCACTACTCTGAAATTAATTTTAATTCTAAAATGGAGTTATTGCATCAGCATGACATCATCATGATGTCAGGAGTCAACAGGGCGTTTACCGGTCAAGCTGACGTGGGGGACCCACCTGTCATTGACCTAACTAATTTAACAGGATGGAATTAACTAATTTAGTTAATTAGACTAATTAAGCAAAGTTAATTAGGTTAATTAATTACCTATTTAATTAATCAATTGTTTTTATTTAAAATTTCTTTTTTATTTAAGGCTTTGGGGGGGGCCACTGTCATAGGCCCAGGGGCCATCAGGCGAAACGGGTGCGGGCGCTCGCCCGCATGGCCACGGGCGTGCGAGCGCTGGAGCTGGGCGGGGCGGACGTGGGTGCCCGTCGGGGCCGAAGCCCGGCACGGCGGGGCGAGGCCGTGGCCTCAGCGAGGCTCGCCAGCAGGCCGCAGCCGGCGTAGGCAGGCACAGTGTTATGGCGCGCGGGCACTGGGGGCGGCGGCAGGCGGGGCATCAGCGGGGCGGTGGGAGTGAGCAGCGCGGCGGCGGTGGTGGCCAGGAGAGGCGGGGGAGGGCCGCGGTCGTGGCAGGCCAGCGACGGCAGGGCTGCAGGCAGGGGCGGCATGGCGCGGCTACAATGGAGGCGCGAAGGCGTCAGCAGCGGCAGCAGAAGCATGAGCGGGGCAAGGCCACGACGGACGGGGTCGAGTGTGAGCGCGGGCGGCATCGCGGGCGCGCACGAGAGGGCACCAGGGCAAGGCGAGAGTGGTCAGGCGTAGCTGTGGGGTGCGGTGGTCGGGCGCCGGGCTGGAGTTGACCAGAGCAGGGCGCGGCGTCGACGACAGTGGCGGCCGGAAATCGGCTCGATGCGGGTCAGCAACGGCAGCTCGTTTGCGGAGAAACTAAATGGCCAAGTGACCTCTGCATGCGCGTGCGACGGCAATGGAGTACTGTGCGTGGCCACTTGGTCACCGGGAGGTGGTCGATGACAAGCGTCCATGGCGGAGGGCTTGGCCACAACGGGGATGGTGGCTACGAGGTACGATCGTCGACGAGAAGGGCGGGAGGGAAGAAGGCAGGGGCTCACCGTGACCTGCAGGTGAGCAAAGCAGGCTTGGGGGAGAGATCGCCGGAGCGGAACACCGACGGAGTCCGCTGGGCCGAGGAGGAAGAAGACGGCGATGCGGGCGCCCGTTGCTCCACCGCTCCAGGAGCTTGGCATAGGCGGCGTAGACGACGCCGACGGAGTGTATGGATAGGGAGGCGCGGTGTGGGGAAGAAGGTGGCCGTGGCTATGGCGTCGATGGCGCTCGGGTGAGGTGAGCGACCGAGACAAAGATGGGGAAGAGCGGGGTGGACCTGGGAGGCGAGATAGGGGAGTGGAGGTAGGTGGGGAGGAGGTCGAGGCGTCGAGGGAAGGGGTCGACCTTATCCTCTCTGGGGAGTCGCCGTCGAGGCGGTCCGGCGGGGCTCACCCCTGTGGCGACCCTGGTCGGGGGAACAGGGGGAGAAGGCGACCCGGAGAGGGGCTGGGTCGGACCAGCTGGGCCGAGGCCCATGGGGCATAGGGGAAGTTTTTTTCCTGTTTTTAGCCCCTTTTTGTTTCATTTAATTCAGGGCAATAAACCACTTTATAAAAAGTTGATTCACCACCAATATTAACAAATGAATATTTGCCACCTGATGAACATTTTAGTTTTGTCATTTGAAAACTTCTATTTTTTTGACTTTAATTTAAATTTGAAATTGAACCGGTTTTGAATCTAAGCGGGATTTAGCAACAGTAATCGAGATGACATGGCACCATTAGCAGGGGATTACTGTATCTTAAATATCCGGGTGTTACAGTGGCAGTGGTAGCTGACACCCATCTCTCATCTCCTAGTGTTAAAGTGCGATAAAAGGCCTCAAACCCAGCCGGCCTAGGCTTGGCCAAGCTCCCATTAGAAGGGTTCATGCATATGTTACAAAATTCGGTAAGTGGTATCAGATGGTTTTCATCATATAAATCAAAGCTAACTTCAAGAGGATTATTCCTAGGAAGGAAAGTAAATCTCTGAACAAAAATGTTTGTGAGGATTTGGTGCTGTTCACACTCATCTGCAATGAAGTCGGTGAGGCCGACATTCGTGGCATATTGCATGAACTCCTAAGGGATTCTAGCCTCTTCGAGGAACGGGGTGTGCGGGTATTCACACGGTCGTACCTCCGCCAACCTCCGAGGATGGAGATCACTATCAGATGACTCCCCAATAATACCCTTGGAGTTCTTCTTAGAGCCAAACTTCCTAAAGATATTCGTGATTTTCCTATGAACAAAATTCTGAAATTTATTAGCCCACAAAATTTTCACAACAAAACTTCACAAAAAATGACACAAACTACTCATAGGGATACATAGAGGCCATAACAACCATTCAAACTACTTAGAACACTAAAAATTCAACATGCAAGCACATCTACAATAGCACCAAGAGTAGCTAACTATTCAAAATATAAACAACTAAAACAAAAACTAATTGGACAACCGGTGGAGTCACATACCAAGCAACAATCCCCCGAAACAGTTTTGAAAATGGAGCTTCGAGCAAAGAGATCGTAATCCGCAGGTTTGGGAGCAAGAACACTAGGGAGAGAGAAATGGAGATTTTTCTGGAGGTAGGTGATGATGTGGTATGAAGAGATAAGTGAGGGGGCCCACGTGGGGACCACAATCCACCAGGGCATGCCTGGGGGTCCTGGCACGCCTAGGTGGGTTGTGCCCACCTGGTGCACCTCCCTCTGATGTTATTTGCACCAAAAATTCTTAAATATTCAGAAAACAATCATATTAAATTTTTAGAGAATTTTGAGAACCTTTATTTTTGGGTCATTTTTTATTGCACGGGAAAATCAGAAAACAAACAAAACATGGCATTTTATTTTATTTAACTAATAAAAACAGAGAATAAAAAGTAAGGACGAAAAGTAGTGCTTACTAAATTCATCAACTTCATACCGTTCAAAAATGATCCATTAATAAGGTTGATCAAGTCTTATTAACAGCCACTTTTAATTAGCATGAAACCAAAGAACTTTCGTAAATCACTAGGTTACCTCAATGGGGATATGAATATCCCCAACAATAAGCATTTCATATTTCTTTTTGACAGAAGGTAGAGGTATTCGAAAACTTCCAATAGTGATTATCAGAGATTTTTCAATAACATTAATACCATTCACTTGGAATTGTTTCTTCGGAAATTGCATTGTATGCTCATTACCATTGATATGAAAAGTGACCTTGCTTTTATTGCAATCAATAACAGCCCCTACAGTATTCAAGAAGGGTCTACCAAGGAAATCGACATGTTGTCGTCCTCGGGCATCTCAAGTATAACAAAGTCAGTCAAAATAGTAACATTAGCAACAACAACGGGCACATCCTCACAGATATCAATAGGTATGGTAGTTGATTTGTCAGCCATTTGCAAAGATATTTTGGTAGGTGTGAGTTTATTCAAATCAAGTATTTTATATAAAGAGAAAGGCATAACACTAACACCAGCTCCTAAATCACACAAAGCAGTTTTCACATAATTCTTTTTGATGGAGCAAGGTATAGTTGGTATTCCCGGATCTCCAAGTTTTTTAGGTACTCCACCTTTAAAAGTATAATTAGCAAGCATAGTGGAGATTTCAACTTCTGGTATTTTTCTCTTATTTATGATGATGTCTTTCATATACTTTGCATAAGGAGGCATTTTCAAGATATCAGTCAAGCGAGTACGCAAAAAGACTGGCCTCGGCATTTCAGCAAAGCGTTCAAATTCTTCATCATCATTCTTTTTAGTTGGCTTAGGTGGAAAAGGCTTAGGATTTTGAACCCATGATACGTCCATTTTGCATCATGCTTTTATATCGATATTTATTGCATTATGGGTTGTTATTACACATTATGTAACAATACTTATGCCTATTCTCTCTTATTTTACAAGGTTTGCACGAAGAGGGAGAATGTCGGCAGCTGGAATTCTGGGCTGGAAAAGGAGCAAATATTAGAGACCTATTCTGCACAACTCCAAAAGTCCTGAAACTTCACGGAAGTTAGTTTTAGAATATATAAAAAATATTGGGTGAAGGAAGCACCAGAGGGGGGCCACCCACCATCCACGAGGGCGGGGGCGCGCCCTACCCCCTGGGCGCGCCCCCTGTCTCGTGGGCCCCCTGGCAGGCCTCCGGTGCCCATCTTTGGCTATATGAAGTCTTTTTCCCTAAAAAATCATAAGGAAGCTCTCGGGACGAAACTCCGTCGCCACGAGGTGGAACCTTGGCGGAACCAATCTAGGGCTCCGGCGGAGCTGTTCTGCCGGGGAAACATCCCTCCGGGAGGGGGAAATCATCACCATCGTCATCACCATCGATCCTCTCATCGTGAAGGGTTCAATCTCCATCAACAACTTCATCAGTACCATCTCATCTCAAATGATAGTTCATCTCTTGTATCCAATCTTTGTCCCAAAACCTCAGAGTGGTACCTATGGGTTGCTAGTAGTGTTGATTACTCCTTGTAGTTGATGCTAGTTGGTTTATTTGGTGGAAGATCATATGTTCAGATCCCTTATGCATATTAATACCCTCTGATTATGAACATGGATATTATTTGTGAGTAGTTACGTTTGTTCCTGAGGAGATGGGGGAAGTCTTGTTATAAGTAGTCATGTGAATTTGGTATTTGTTCGATACTTTGATGAGATGTATGTTGTCTTTCCTCTAGTGGAGTCATGTGAACATCGTCTACATGACACTTCACCATTGTTTGGGCCTAGAGGAAGGCATTGGGAAGCAATAAGTAGATTATGGGTTGCTAGAGTGATAGAAGCTTAAACCCTAGTTTATGCGTTGTTTCGTAAGGGGCTGATTTGGATCCATATGTTTCATGCTATGGTTAGGTTTACCTTAATACTTATTTTGTAGTTGCGGATGCTTGCAAGAGGGGTCAATCATAACTCGAATGCTTGTCCAAGGAAGGGCAGTACCCAAGCACCGGGCCACCCACATATCAAATTATCAAAGTACCGAATGCGAATCATATGAGCGTGATGAAAACTAGCTTGACGATAATTCCCATGTGTCCTCGGGAGCGCTTTCCTCTATATAAGAGTTTGTCCAGGCTTGTACTTTGCTACAAAAAGTATTGGGCCATCTTGCTGCACCTTATTTACTTCTATTACTTGTTACCCGTTACAAATTACCTTATCACAAAACTATCCATTACCGATAATTTCAGTGCTTGCAGAGAATACCTTACTGAAAACTGCTTATCATTTCCTTCTGCTCCTCATTGAGTTCGACACTCTTACTTATCGAAAGGACTACGATAGATCCCCTATACTTTTGGGTCATCAAGACTCTTTTCTAGTGCCGTTGCCGGGGAGTGAAGCGCCTTTGGTAGGTGGAATTTGGTAAGGAAAATTTTATATAGTGTGCTGAGATTTACTATCACTTCTTGCGATGGAAAGTAATCCTTTGAGGGGCTTGTTCAAGGTATCTTCGCCCCGACCAGTAGAGCAAAGGGTTGCTCCTCAACCTACTAAACCTATTGAAAATGTTTACTTTGAAATTCCTTCGTGTATGATACAGAAATTGCTAGCTAATCCTTTTACAGGAGATGGAACACTGCATCCCGATTTGCACCTAATCTATGTGGATGCAGTTTGTGGATTATTTAGGCTTGCAGGTATGCCCGAGGATGTTATCAAGAAGAAGGTCTTCCCTTTATCCTTGAAGTTAAAGGCATTGACATGGTTTAGGCTATGTGATGATATTGGATCATGGAACTACAACCGATTGAAATTGGAATTTCATCAGAAGTTTTATCCTATGCATCTGGTTCATCGTGACCATAATTATATATATAATTTTTGGCCTTGCGAAGGAGAAAGCATCGCTCAAGCTTGGGGGAGGCTTAAGTCAATGTTATATTCATGCCCCAATCATGATCTCTCAAAAGAAATTATTATTCAAAAAATTTATGCTCGGCTTTCTCTCAATAATCGCTCCATGCTCGATACTTCTTGTACTAGATCCTTTATGATGAAGACTATTGAATTCAGATGGGATTTATTGGAAAGAATTAAATGGAACTCTGAAGATTGGGAGCTCCATGAAGGTAAGGAGTCTGGTATAACACCTAAGTTTGATTGTGTTAAATCTTTTATGGATACCGATGCTTTTCGTGAATTTAGCACTAAATATGGACTTGACTATCAGATAGTAGCTTCTTTCTGTGAATCATTTGCTACTCATGTTGACCTCCCTAAGGAGAAGTGGCTTAAATATCATCCTCCCATTGAAGTAAAAGTAGTTGAATAAAAGACTATCACTTATAATGTTGATCTTATTGTTCCTACATCTTATATTGAGAAACCACCTTTCCCTACTAGAATAAAGGATCATGCTAAAGCTTCAACTGTGGTCCACAAAAGTAACATTAGAACACCCAAACCCTCTAATAAAATTAAAGTTGAACCTAGTATTGCTATGGTTAAAGATCTCTTGTCCGATAATATTGATGGGCATGTTATTTACTTTTGTGATGAAGCTGCTAGAATTGCTAGACCCGATACTAAAAATAAACATAGACCTGTTGTAGGCATGCCTATTATTTCTGTTAAAATAGGATATCATTGATATCATCACTTATGTGATATGGGTGCTAGTGTGAGTGCAATACCTCATTCTTTATATGAAGAAATCATGCATGATATTGCACCTGTTGAGTTAGAAGGTATTGATGTTACAATTAAGCTTGCCAGTAGAGATACTATTTCACCGATTGAGATTGTTAGAGATGTTGAAGTCTTGTGTGGGAAAGTTAAATATCCTGCTGATTTTCTTGTTCTTGGTTCCCCACAAGATGACTTTTGTCCCATTATATTTGGTAGACCATTCTTGAATATTGTTAATGCTAAGATAGACTGCAAAAAAGATATTTTTTCTGTTGGTTTAGGGGATATGTCTCATGATTTTAATTTTGCTAAATTCCATAGACAACCCCATGATAAAGAATTGCCTAGTAAAGATGAAATTATTGGTCTTGCTTCTATTGTCGTGCCTCCTAATGATCCTTTAGAACAATATTTGCTAGACCAGGAAAATGATATGTTTATGTGTGAAAGAAGGGAAATAGATGAAATATTATTTAAATAGGGACCTATTTTGAAACACAGCTTGCCTGTCAAAAATTTAGGGGATCCTCCTCCACCCAAGGGTGATCCCGTGTTTGATCTTAAACCATTACCTGATACTCTTAAATATGCTTATCTTGATGAAAAGAAGATATATCCTGTTATTATCAGTGCTAACCTTTCAGAGCAAGAAGAGGAGAAATTATTGAAAACTCTGAAGAAGCACCGTGCTGCTATTGGATATACTCTTGATGATCTTAAGGGCATCAGTCCCACTCTATGCCAGCACAAAATAAAATTGGAGAAAGACGCTAAACCGGTTGTTGATCACCAATGACAGTTAAACCCCAAGATGAAAGAAGTGGTAAGAAATGACATACTAAAGCTTCTGGAGGCAGGTATAATTTATTCCGTTGCTGATAGTCAGTGGGTACATCATGTCCATTGTGTCCCTAAGAAGGGAGGTATTACTGTTGTTCCTAATCATGAAGAAGAATTGATCCCACAAAGAATTGTTATAGGTTATAGAATGGTAATTGATTTCCGCAAACTAAATAAAGCTACTAAAAAGGATCATTACCCTTTACCTTTTATTGATCAAATGCTACAAAGATTATCTAAACATACACATTTTTGCTTTCGAGATGGTTATTCTGGTTTCTCTCAAATACCTGTGTCAAAAGAGGATCAAGAAAAGACCACCTTACCTTTTGGTACCTTTGCTTATAGACCATATGCCTTTTGGTTTTATGTAATGCACATGCTACCTTTCAAAGATGCATGACTACTATATTCTCTGACTTTTGTGAAAAGATTGTTGAGGTGTTCATGGATGATTTTTCTGTATATGGAACTTCTTTTGATGATTGCTTAAGCAACCTTGATCGAGTTTTGCAGAGATGTGAAGAAACTAATCTTGTCTTGAATTGGGAGAAGTGCCACTTTATGGTTAATGAAGGCATTGTCTTGGGGCATAAAATTTCTGAAAGAGGTATTGAAGTTGATAAAGCTAAAGTTGATGCTATTGAAAAGACGTCGTGCCCTAAGGACATTAAAGGTATAAGAAGTTTCCTTGGTCATGCAGGTTTTTATAGGAGGTTCAAAGAGTTCTCAAAAATTTCTAGGCCCCTGACTAATCTCTTACAAAAATATGTTCCTTTTGTTTTTGATGATGATTGTGTAGAAGCGTTTGAAATACTTAAGAAAGCTTTGATTTCTGCACCCATTGTTTAGCCTCCTGATTGGAATTTACCCTTTGAAATTATGTGTGATGCTAGTGATTACGCAGTGGGTGCTATTTTAGACAAAGAGTTGGTAAGAAATTAAATGTTATCCAATACGCTAATAAAACTCTAGACAGTGCCTAGAGAAATTATGCTACTACCAAAAAAGATATTTTAGCAGTTGTATTTGCTTGTGATAAGTTCAGACCTTATATTGTTGATTCTAAAGTAACTGTTCACACTGATCATGCTGCTATCAAATATCTTATGGAAAATAAAGATGCTAAACCGAGACTTATTAGATGGGTTCTCCTACTACAAGAATTTTACTTGCATATTATTGATAGAAAAGGAGCTGAGAACCCCGTTGCAGACAACTTATCTAGGTTAGAGAATGTTCTTGATGACCCACTACCTATTGATGATAGCTTTCCTGATGAACAATTAGCTGTCATAAATGCTTCATGTACTGCTCCACGGTATGCTGATTATGCTAATTACATTGTTGCTAAAATTATACCACCTAGTTTCACATACCAGCAAAAGAAAAAGTTTTTCCTATGTTTTAAGACATTACTTCTTAGAGGACCCACATCTCTATAAAGGAGTAGATGGTGTTATTAGACGTTGTGTACCTGAGCATGAACAGGAACAGATCCTATGCAAGTGTCACTCTGAGGCTTATAGAGGACACCATGCTGGAGATAGAACTGCACATAAGGTATTGTAGTCCGGTTTTTATTGGCCTACTCTCTTCAAGGTTGCCCGTAAGTTTGTCTTATCTTGTGATGAATGTCAAAGAATTGGTAATATTAGTAGACGTCAAGAAAGGCCTATGAATTATTCACTTGTTATAGAACCATTTGATGTTTGGGGCTTTGATTATAAGGGACTGTTTCCTTCCTCTAATGGGTATACACATATTTTAGTTGTTGTTGACTACGTTACTAAGTGGGTAGAAGCTATTCCAATTAGTAGTGCTATCATAACACCTCTATTAAGATGCTTAAAGAAGTTATTTTTCCGAGGTTTGGAGTCCCTAGATACTTAATGACTGATGGTGGTTCACATTTTATTCATGGTGATTTTCGTAAAATGCTTGCTAAGTATGATGTTAAACATAGAATTGCATCTCCATATCATCCACAATCTGGTGGTCAAGTAGAACTAAGCAATAGAGAGCTTAAATTAATTTTGCAAAAGACTGTTAATAGATCTAGAAAGAATTGGTCCAAGAAACTTGATGATGCATTATGGGCATATAGAATTGCATATAAAAATCCTATAGGTATGTCTCCGTATAAAATGGTTTATGGAAAAGCATGTCACTTACCTCTCGAACTAGAACATAAGGCATATTGGGCCATTAAAGAGCTCAATTATGATTTCAAACTTGCCGGTGAGAAGAGACTATTTGACATTAGCTCATTTGATGAATGGAGAACCCAGGCTTATGAGAATGCCAAGTTGTTTAAAGAAAAGGTTAAAAGATGGCATGACAAAAGGATACAAAAATGTGAGTTTAATGTAGGTGATTATGTATTGTTATACAACTCTCGTTTAAGATTTTTTTTTGCAGGAAAACTCCTCTCTAAATGGTAAGGTCCTTACGTTATCGAGGAGGTCTATTGTTCCGGTGTCATAAAAATCAACAACTTCGAAGGCACAAATCCGAGGGTGGTGAACGGTGAAAGAATCAAACATTATATCTCAGGTAACCCTATAAATGTTGAAACTAATGTTATTGAAACCGTAACCCCGGAGGAGTATATAAGGGACACTTTCCAGAATGTTTCAACCTCCGAAAAGGAAGAGGTATGTGGTACGGTAAGCAAACCGACTCCAAAACAGTTCTAATAGAAATTTTTCTCTGTTTTGGAATATTTAAGAAAATAGGAAAATAAGAAGCAGTCTGGAAAGGACATGAGGCATCCACGAGGGTGGAGGGCGCGCCCCCTACCTTGTGGGCACCTCGTGTGCCATCCGGGCTCCGTTTTGTTGCACAATACTTCTTTTGGTCGGTAAAAATTCATTATATAATCTCTTGAAGGTTTTGACCATCGTACCACGCAATTATCCTTTGTTTTTGTTTCGAGCTGTTTTCTGCCAGAGACTTCAAGGCCAGGCATCATGTCATCCCCCTCCTCCAACAATGAGGGCGATGATGCTTTGCTAATGAAGATAGAGCTGAAGAGAGAAGAACCCGGGGAGATCAACAAGGATGATGGGGTCAAGAAGGCCACGGAGGATCAAGCTCCGGCAGCAGAAGAAGAAGAAGACATACTTCAACCTCATTACAATATTCTTACCCCTACTGAAATTGAAGCTTTCAAGATGATTGAAATAGTTCGGGTGCAGAACAAGTATCTAACTCGTGAAAATATTCTGTTGCAAGAGCATATCATCGCACTCAAGGGAATTATTCATAAGTTGGAGCATCTCCTGCGCTCGATGCTGGATGACAAGACTACATCATCAACAACTCCATCATCACTACCACCAAAGGAGAACTGAGTATTGGGTATGGGCACTCCCCTTGGCAACTACTAAGCTTGGGGGAGGTGTCCCGGTATCGTATCACCATCACACTTTTATCTTTACCGTTTTCTAGTTCGATCCTTTTGGTAGTATCTTGATCTAGTAGATTAAAGTTTTAGTATGATTTAGTTTTGAGTTTTGCTTTATGATCCTTCTATGTAATCGAGTCCGTGAGCTATATATAATAAAGATTAGTTTTGAGTCAAGGGCTTGGTTATCTTGCTATGATCTTGAGGGAATAAAAGTAAGAATAAAAAGATATAAAGAGATCATATGGAGAGTAATGACTTCACATATAATGAGTATGATGAATAAAAGTTGTTAAGAGTTGACAAACATAGTTTTGGTCATCATTGCACTTAATAGGAAGTAATAAAGAAAGAGAGGTTTTCACATATGAATATACTATCTTGGACATCTTTTATGATTGTGAGCACTCATTAAAATATGACATGCTAAAAAGTTGAGGTTGGACAAGGAAGACAACGTAATGGGTTATGTTTTCTTATCCGAAATAAATTATATTGTCATGGATCATCCAACATGTTGAGCTTGCCTTTCCCCCTCATGCTAACCAAATTCTTTGCACCAAGTAGAGATACTACTTGTGCTTCCAAATATCCTCAAACCCAGTTTTGCCATGAGAGTCCAACATATCTACCTATGGATTGAGTAAGATCCTTTAAGTAGGTTGTCATTGTTGCAAGCAATAAAAATTGTTCTCTAAATATGTATGATTTATTAGTGTGGAGAAAATATACTTTATAGGATCTTGTGATGTGTTATAAATAAAAGCGACGGACTGCATAATAAAGGTCCATTTCACAAGTGGCAATATAAAGTGACGTTCTTTTGCATTAAGATTTCATGCATCCAACCATAAAAACACATGACAACCTCTGCTTCCTGATACGTCTCCGTCGTATCTACTTTTCCAAACACTTTTGCCCTTGTTTTGGACTCTAACTTGTATGATTTGAATGGAACTAACCCGGACTGACGCTGTTTTCAGCAGAATTGCCATGGTGTTGTTTTATGTGTAGAAAACAAATATTCTCGGAATGACCTGAAACTCCACGGAACATCTTAGAAAAAATAAAAAAATCCTCGCCAAAGATGAAGACCAGGGGGCCCACACCCTGTTCACGAGGGTGGGGGTGCACCCCCCCCCTAGGGTGCGCCCCCTACCTCGTGGGCCCCCTGGATGCCCTCCGACACCAACTCCAACTCTATATATTTGCTTTCGGAGAGAAAAAATCAGAGAGAAGAAATCATCGCGTTTTACGAGACGGAGCCGCCGCCAAGCCCTAAAACCTCTCGGGAGGGCCGATCTGGAGTCTGTACGGGGCTCCGGAGAGGGGGATTCGTCGCCGTCGTCATCATCAACCATCCTCCATCACCAATTTCATGATGCTCACCGCCATGTGTGAGTAATTCCATCGTAGGCTTGCTGGACGGTGATGGGTTGGATGAGATTTATCATGTAATCGTGTTAGTTTTGTTAGGGTTTGATCCCTAGTATCCACTATGTTCTGAGATTGATGTTGCTATGACTTTTCTATGCTTAATGCTTGTCACTAGGGCCCGAGTGCCATGATTTTAGATCTGAACCTATTATGTTTTCATGAATATATGTGAGTTCTTGATCCTATCTTGCAAGTCTATAGTCACCTACTATGTGTTATGATCCGGCAACCCCAAAGTGACAATAATCGGGACCACTCCCGGTGATGACCATAGTTTGAGGAGTTCATGTATTCACTATGTGTTAATGCTTTGTTCCGGTTCTCTATTAAAAGGAGGCCTTAATATCCCTTAGTTTCCAATAGGACCCTGCTGCCACGGGAGGGTAGGACAAAAGATGTCATGCAAGTTCTTTTCCATAAGCACGTATGACTATATACGGAATACATGCCTACATTACATTGATGAATTGGAGCTAGTTCTGTGTCACCCTATGTTATGACTATTACATGATGAACCGCATCCGGCATAATTATCCATCACTGATCCAGTGCCTACGAGTTTTCCATATACTGGTTCTCGCTTATTTACTTTCCTGCTGTTACTGTTACAATCACTACAAAATACCAAAAACATTACTTTTGCTGTCTTTACTTTTGTTGCCGCTACCACCACTATCATATTACTTTGCTACTAAACACTTTGCTGCAGATACTAAGTTTCCAGGTGTGGTTGAATTGACAACTCAGCTGCTAATACTTGAGAATATTCTTTGGCTCCCCTTGTGTCAAATCAAGAAATTTGGGTTGAATACTCTACCCTCGAAAGCTGTTGTGATCCCCTATACTTGTGGGTTATCACTTCCCTCTGCGAAGGGCCTATCTTTTACTCTTGTCTTATACTTCATACAAGAGTCATGGTGATCTTCACCTTTCCATTTTACATTTTATCCTTTGGCAAGCACTGTGTGTTGGAAAGATCCTGATATATATAGCTAATTGGATGTGAGTTTTCATGAACTATTATTGTTGACATTACCTTTGAGGTAAAAGGTTGGGAGGCAAAACTATAAGCCCCTATCTTTTACCTCAAAGTGCAACACGCAAGCGAATGACATGGCAATGACGGACATAAGGGCATCATGATCATTCTTAGAAATGCATATATATGTTGTTGTTCTAAGAATGATCATGATGCCCTCATGTCCGTCATTGCCATGTCATTCGCTTGCGTTTTGCACTTTGCCATGTCATCATATGCATTTCATTAGTATGTTTTTCAAAACTTGCATCTGATATGTCCATTTTGCATCATGCTTTTATATTGATATTTATTGTATTATGGGCTGTTATTACACATTATGTCACAATACTTATGCCTATTCTCTCTTACTTTACAAGGTTTGCACGAAGAGGGAGAATGCCGGCACCTAGAATTCTGGGCTGGAAAAGGAGCAAATATTAGAGACCTATTCTGCACAACTCCAAAAGTCCTGAAACTTCACGAAAGTCAGTTTTAGAATATATAAAAAATATTGGATGAAGGAAGCACCAAAGGGGGGCCACCCACCATCCACGAGGGTAGGGGGCGCGCCCTATCCCCTGGGCGCGCCCCCTGTTTCGTGGGCCCCCTGGCAGGCCTCCGGTGCCCATCTTTGGCTATATGAGGTCTTTTGCCCTGAAAAAAATCATAAGGAAGCTCTCGGGACGAAATTCCGCCGCCACGAGGCAGAACCTTGGCGGAACCAATCTAGGGCTCCGGTGGAGCTGTTCTGCTAGGTAAACATCCCTCCGGGAGGGGGAAATCATCACCATTGTCATCACCATCGATCCTCTCATCGGGAGGGGGTCAATCTCCATCAACATCTTCACCAGCACCATCTCATCTCAAACCCTAGTTCATCTCTTGTATCCAATCTTTGTCCCAAAACCTCAGATTGGTACATGTGGGTTGCTAGTAGTGTTGATTACTCCTTGTAGTTGATGCTAGTTGGTTTTTTTGGTGGAAGATCATATGTTCAGATCCTTTATGCATATTAATACCCCTCTAATTATGAACATGAATATGATTTGTGAGTATTTATGTTTGTTCCTGAGGACATGGGAGAAGTCTTGCTATAAGTAGTCATGTGAATTTGGTATTCCTTCGATATTTTGATGAGATGTATGTTGTCTTTCCTCTAGTGGTGTCATGTGAACATCAACTACATGAAACTTCACCATTGTTTGGACCTAGAGGAAGGCATTGGGAAGTAATTAGTAGATGATGGGATGCTAGAGTGACTGAAGCTTAAAGCCTAGTTTATGCGTTGCTTCATAAGGGGTTGATTTGGATCCATATGTTTCATGCTATGGTTAGGTTTACTGATACGTCTCCAACGTATCTACTTTTCCAAACACTTTTGCCCTTGTTTTGGACTCTAACTTGCATGATTTGAATGGAACTAACCCGGACTAACGTTGTTTTCAGCCGAATTGCCAGGGTGTTATTTTTGTGCAGAAATAAAAGTTCTTGGAATGACATGAAAATCAACGGAGATTATTTTTGAAATATATAAATGGCGAAGGAATCCATGTCAGGGGCCCCACACCCTATCCACGAGGGTGGGGGCGCGCCCCCCTGCCTCGTGGGCCCCTTGATGCTCCACCAATGTCCATCCTGACTCCATATATTCACGTTCGGGGAGTAAAAAAATCAGGGAGAAGGATTCATCGCGTTTTAAGATACGGAGCCGCCGCCAAGCCCTAAACTCTGTTGGGAGGGCTGATTTGGAGTCCGTTCGGGGCTCCAGAGAGGGGAATCCATCGCCATCATCATCATCAACCTTCCTCCATCGCCAATTTGATGATGCTCACCGCCATGCGTGGGTAATTTCATCGTAGGCTTGCTGGACGGTGATGGGTTGGATGAGATTTATCATGTAATCGAGTTAGTTTTGTTAGGGTTTGATCCCTAGTGTCCATTATGTTTGAGATTGATGTTGCTATGACTTTGCTATGATTAATGCTTGTCAGTAGGGCCCGACTTCCATGATTTCAGATCTGAACCTATTATGTTTTCATGAATATATGTGAGTTCTTGATCCTATCTTGCAAGTCTATAGTCACCTATTATGTGTTATGATCCATTAACCCCGAAGTGACAATAATCGGGATACTTACCGGTGATGACCGTAATTTGAGGCATTCATGTATTCACTATGTGTTAATGCTTTGGTCTGGTACTCTATTAGAAGGAGGCCTTAATATCCCTTAGTTTCCAACAGGACCCCGCTGCCACGGGAGGGTAGGACAAAATATGTCATGCAAGTTCTTTTCCATAAGCACGTATGTCTATATTCGGAATACATGCCTACATTACATTGATGAACTGGAGCTAGTTCCGTGTCACCCTATGTTATAACCCTTGCATGAGGAATCGCATCCGACATAATTATCCATCACTGATCCATTGCCTACGATCTTTTCATACATTGTTCTTCTCTTATTTACTTTTCCGTTGCTACTGTTACAATCACTATAAAACCAAAACTGCTACCGTTACTTTTGCTACCGTTGCCACTACTATCATATAACTTTGCTACTAAATACTTTGCTGCAGATATTAAGTTTCCAGGTGTGGTTGATTTGACAACTCAGCTGCTAATACTTGAGAATATTCTTTGGCTCCCCTTGTGTCGAATCAATAAATTTGGGTTAAATACTCTACCCTCGAAAATTGTTGCGATCCCCTATACTTGTGGGTTATCATTTACCATAATACTTATTTTGTAGTTGCGGATGCTTGCAAGAGGGGTTAATCATAAGTGGGATGCTTGTCCAAGGAAGGGCAGTACCCAAGCACCGTTCCACCCACATATCAAATTATCAAAGTACCGAACGCGAATCATATGAGCGTGATGAAGACTAGCTTAACGATAATTCCCATGTGTCCTCGGGAGCGGTTTCCATTATATAAGAGTTTGTACAGGCTTGTCCTTTGCTACAAAAAGGATTGGGCCACCTTGCTGCACCTTATTTACTTTTATTACTTGTTACCAATTACAAATTACCTTATCACAAAACTATCTTTTACCGACAATTTCAGTGCTTGCAGAGAATACCTTACTGAAAACTGCTTATCATTTCCTTCTCCTCCTCATTGGCTTCAACACTCTTACTTATTGAAAGGACTACGATAGATCCCCTATACTTGTGGTTCATCAACCCACAGTTCTCTTTCTTTACCATGTTTTCTAGCAATGAAGTCTCTTTTGTCATATCTTTTATTCCTAGGTTGTGGGTTATCAATATCAACAGGTGGTTCTATCTCAACATCCTTGTTTGGTTCTCTATTATTTGGTTGGGTATCATCATGAACATTATAATTATCTTTTTCATTATCACTAGGTGAGTGTTCATTACCAGACTACGTTTTAGCATCAGTGATAGAAACTTCATTATCATTGTCAGGAGGTTTCTCTATTTCAGGTTCACTAGGAGCATGCAAAGTCCTATCATTTTTCTTTTTATTTTTAGGAGAACTAGGTGCACTAGTGTTGGATCTTTGTGAATTTTGTTGAATTATTTTTGTGTGTCCCTCAGGATAAAGTGGTTCTTGAGTCATTTTACCTCCTCTAGTTGCAACTCTAACAACAAAGTCATGCATATTATTATTCATTTCATCAAGCAACTCTCTTTGAGATTTAGCAACTTGTTCTAACTGGGTTTGAACCATAGAAGCATGCTTTCCAACACCTCTAACATCATTTGATATTCTAAATAACAAGTCACTCAAGCGAGCAATCATATCAGAATTGTATTTCAATTTTTCATAACATTTGCATTGAAGTGATCTTGTTTTCTAATATAGTTTTCAAACTCATAAAGGCATTGGCTAGGATGCATATTGTGAGGATTGTCATTATCATTGAACTTCATAAGAGAATTTACCTCTACCACCTTAGGCAGTGGTGGTGTATTAAGCCCGTGTTTCTTCAATAGGAGGCAAAATTTTAACATCCTCGGCTTTAATACCTTTTTCCTTCATAGATTTCTTTGCCTCTTGCATATCTTCAGGACTGAGATATAATATACCCCTCTTCTTAGGAGTGGGTTTGGGCAGTGGTTCAAGAATAGTCCAATCATCATAATTTTCCAATATGTTATTAAATAATTCTTCAGCTTGTCCAACAGTTCGTTTCCCGAAATCACAACCAGCACAACTATCTAGGAAGTCCCTAGAAGCACCGATTAGTCCATTATATAAGATATCAAGTATTTCATTTTTCCTAAGAGGATGATCAGGCAAAGCTTTAAGTAGTTGGCAAAGCCTCCCCCAAGCTTGTGGGAGACTCTCTTCTTTAATTTGAGCAAAGTCAAATATTTCCTGTAAGGCGGCTTGTTTCTTATGAGCAGGAAAATATTTTCCAGAAAAGTAATAAATCATATCTTGGGGACTACGCACACAACTAGGAGCAAGAGTATTGTACCAAGATTTAGCATCACCCTTTAATGAGAAAGGAAATAATTTGAGAATAAAGTAATAGCGAGTGTTCTCATCATGAGTAAAAAAGGGTGGCTATGTCATTCAACTAAGTAAGATGTGCCGCAATAGTTTCAGTTTCATAACCATGGAAAGGATCAGATTCAACCAAAGTAATTAACTCTGGGTCGATAGAGAATTCATAATCCTTATCATCAATAAAGATATGTGAAGTAGCAAACTTAGGATCACATTTCATTCTAGCATTCAGAGATTTTTCTTTATACTTGCATAATAATTTCTCTAGATCATCTCTATCTCTGCAAGCAAAAATATCTCTAGTTGTTTCTTCACTCATAACATAACCTTCCGGTACCTTAGGAAATTCATATCTAGGAGGTCTAGTTCTAGCAGGAGTTTCAGTTTCAAGCTCATCATCAGATTCAACAACATCATGTTGTATAACTCTAGCAATTTGTTTATCAAGAAAGTCACCAAGTGGCACATCATCATTAAGCAAGGTACTAGCATCATCATAAGCATTATCCATAACACAGGTAGCATCATAAATAACTTGTGACATATCAGAATTATTAGCATGTGGTGGTGTTGCAAGTTTACTTATAACAGAAGGTGAATCTAAAGCAGAACTGGATGGCAGTTCCTTACCTCCCCTCATCTTTAAGGGAAATATCTTAGTCTTAGCATCCTTCACATTATTTATACTGATAATATGATAATAATCCCAAGTGACTCAACAAATATAGCTATGCTCCCCGGCAACGGCGCCAGAAAAAGGTCTTGATAACCCTCAAGTATAGGGGATCGCAACAGTTTTTGAGGGTAGAGTATTCAACCCAAATTTATAGATTCGACACAAGGGGAGCCAAAGCATATTTGAAGGTATTAGCAGCTGAGTTGTCAATTCAACCACACCTAGAGATTAATTATTTGTAGCAAAGCGATCAGTAGCACAGTAGTATGATAGTTTTGATAATAGTAGCAATAGTAACGGTAACAGTGATAGCAGTAGTTTTGCAGCAAGTGTAACAGTGATGATAGCGGTAGTAACATAGAAAGAACAATATAAGATAAACTCGTAGGCATTGGATCGGTGACTTGTTGGATGATATTCATCATGAAACAGTTATAACCTAGGGCGATACGGCACTACCTCTAGTTCATCGATATAATGTAGGCATGTATTCCGTAATTAGTCATACGTGATTATGGAAAGAACTTGCATGACATCTTTTGTCCTACCCTCCCATGGCAGTGGGGTCCATATTGGAAACTAAGGGATATTAAGGCCTCCTTTTAATAGAGAATTGGAACAAAGCATTAACACACGGTGAATACATGAACTCCTCAAACTACGGTCATCATCGGGAGTGGTCCCGGCTATTGTCACTCCGGGGTTGCCGGATCATAACATGTAGTAGGTGACTATAACTTGCAAGATCGGATCTAGAACATGGATATAATGGTGATAACATAAACGGTTCAGATCTGAAATCATGGGACCCGGGCCCGAAGTGACAAGCATTAAGCATGGCAGAGTCATAGCAACATCAATCTAAGAACATAGTGGATACTAGGGATCAAGCCCTAACAAAACTAACTTGATTACATGATGAATCAAATCCAACTCCTCACTGACCAGCGAGCCTACGAAGGAATTACTCACTCCCGATGGGGGCATCATGGAATTGGCGATGGAGAAGGGTTGGTGATGACGAAGAACGAAGCCCCCCCTCTGGAGCCCCAAACGGACTCCAGATCTAGCCTCCCGATGAAGAACAGGAGGTGGCGGCGGCTCTGTCTCATGGATCACGATCATTCTTTCTCCCTGATTTTTTTCTGGAAAAATAGGATTTTACATATAGCGTCGGTTTCAGGGTCTGCGGGGCCACCAGGTGGGGACAACCCACCTGGGCGCGCCTGGTGAGGGGGGCGTGCCCTGGTGGGTTGTGCCCACCCATGTGTCCCCCTTCGGTAGGTCTTGGTTCCGGATATTCTTATATATTATATAAAAATTCCTCGCAAAGTTTCGTTCCATTCCGAGAACTTTTATTTCTGCACAAAAACAACACCATGGTAGTTCTGCTGAAAACAACGTCGGTCTGGGGTTAGTTTCATTCAAATCATGTAAATTAGAGTCTAAACAAGAGGAAAAGCGTTAGGAAAAGTAGGTACATTGGAGACGTATCACATACCAAGGAGTATTATGAGAAACATTTATTGCAGCTAACTGCTCATCAGGAAAACTATCATAAATAGGTAGTGGGTCATCAGGCAAATTTTCAAGCTTAGATAGATTATCAGCTACGAGGTTCTCAGCTCCTTTTCTATCAATGATATGTAAACCAAATTCTTGTAACAAGAGAACCCATCGAATAAGTCTAGGTTTAGCATCTTTCTTTTCCACAAGATATTTAACAGCAGCATGGTCTGTGTGAACAGTTACTTTGGAATCAACAATATAAGGTCCAAATTTATCACAAGCAAACACAACTGCTAAGAATTCTTTTTCACTGGTAGCATAATTTCTTTGAGCACTATCTAGAGTTTTACTAGCATAATGAATAATATTCAGTTTCTTATCAACTCTTTGTCCTAGAACAACAGCAACAACATAATCACTAGCACCACACATAATTTCAAAAGGAAAGTTCCAATCAGGTCGTTGAACAATAGGTGCGGAAATTAAGGCTTTCTTGAGTGTTTCAAAGGCTTCTGAACAATCATCATCAAAAACAAAAGGGATATCCTTTTGCAAAATATTTGTAAGAGGCCTAGAAATTTTAGAAAAGTCTTTGATAAATCTCCTATAGAAACCAACATGACCTAAAAACTACAAATACCTTTTATATCTTTAGGATATGGCATTTTTTCAATTGCATCAACCTTAGCTTGGTCCACTACAATACCTCTTTCAGAAATTTTAAGACCCAAGACAATGCCTTCATTAACCATAAAGTGGCACTTCTCCTAATTCAAGACAAGATTTGTTTGTTCACATCTCTGCAAAACTCGATCAAGATTGCTTAGACAATCATCAAAAGACTTCCCATAAACAAAGAAATCATCCATGAAAACCTCAACAATCTTTTCAAAAAAGTCAGACAATATAGCAGTCATACATCTTTGAAAGGTAGCAGGTGCATTACATAAACCGAAAGGCATACGTCTATAAGCATAGTTTCCAAAGGGACAAGTAAAAGTGGTCTTTTCTTGATCAGGTTCAGAAACATGTATTTGTGAAAAACCAGAATGTCCATCAAGGAAGCAAAAGTGTGTGTGCTTAGATAATCTTTCAATCATTTGATCAATAAAAGGCAGAGGGTAATGATCTTTTCTAGTTGCTTTGTTTAATTTTCTAAAATCAATCACCATTCTATAGCATGTAACAATTCTTTGTGGAATAAGTTCGTTCTTATCATTAGGAACAACAGTTATACCTCCTTTCTTAGGGACACAATGAATATGACTTACCCATCTACTATCAGCTATAAGATAGATTATACATGCTTCGAGAAGCTTTAAGATTTCCGTTCTTACCACTTCCTTCATCTTCGGATTTAATCGATGTTGGTGATCAACAACGGGTTTAGCATTAGGTTACATATTAATTTTGTGCTGACATAGAGTGGGACTAATGCCCTTTAAATCATCAAGAGTATATCCAATAGCAGCTTGGTGCTTCCTTAGAACTTTCAATAATCTTTCTTCTTCATGTTCTGAAAGGTTAGCACTAATAATAACAGGATATATCTTCTTTTCATCAAGATAAGCATATTTCAAAGTGTCTAGCAATTTCTTTAATTCAAACACGGGATCGCCTTTAGGTGGAGGAGGACCCCCTAGAGTTTCAATAGGCAAGTTGTGTTTAAGTAGAGGACGTTGTTCAAAGAAAATCTTATCTATTTCATTTCTTTCATGCATATGAAAATCATTTTCATGGTCTAGCAAGTATTGTTCTAAAGGATCAGTAGGTGGTACGACAATAGAAACAAGACCAATTAATTCATCCTTACTAGGAAATTCTTTTCCATGAAGCTTTCTACTAAACTTGGAAAAATTAAACTCATGAGAATCATCACCAAAACTAACACCGATAGTTTGTTTCTTGCAATCTATCTTAGCATTAACGGTGTTCGAGAAAGGTCTACCAAAGATAATGGGACAAAAGTCATCTTGTGGGGAACCAAGAACAAGAAAATTAGTAGGGTATTTTATTTTCCCACACAAGACTTCAACGTCTCTAACAATCCCAATTGGTGATATAGTGTCTCTATTAGCAAGTTTAATAGTAACATCTATGTCTTCTATCTATGCGGGTGCTATGTCTTTCATAATTTCTTGATATAAGGTGTAAGGAATAGCACTCACACTAGCACCTATGTTACATAAACCGTGATAACAGTGATCTCCTATTTTAACTGAGATGACGGGCATGCCAACAATAGGTCTTTGTTTATCCTTTTTATCAGGTTTGGAAATTCTAGCAGCTTCTTCACAGAAGTAAATAACATGCCCATCCATATATTCTTCCAAGAGATCTTTAACCATAGCAATACTAGGTCCACTTTAATTTGTTCATCAGGTTTGGGTGTTTTAATATAGCTTTTCTTAACCACAGTTGAAACTTTAGCATGTTCCTTTATCCTAACCGGGAAAGTTGGTTTCTCAACATAAGCAGAAGGAACAACTGGATCAACATTATAAAGTATAGTCTCTTCTTAAACTAGTATTGGTTCTTTGATTTCTTCTTTAATAGGTGGGTGATATTTAAACAACTTCTCTTTAGGGAGTTCAACATGAGTAGAAAATGATTCACAAAAGGAGGCTACTATCTCAGAGTCATTTATCAAGTCCATATTTAGTGCTAAACTTTTGAAAAGCATCGGTATCCATAAAAGATCTAACACTACTGCAGGATGCTGCTAACGCGACCCTACGATCAGAGACCCTTCGACGAAATTGTGTGTGATGCAATAATCGCAAACGGTGGTGTAAAAAACCGTCAAAAAGGCGCAAAACGTTTGCGATGACGGATGCATCAAACATGGTTCAGATTTTAGTTGCGTGTGCGATTCCGGGCATACAGTTCAGCTCAATTAACCATTTTCGATGAGGAGGAACAAAAGAAATGGGCAGCCAGATGAAGGTGTGTGCAATGTACATCATACGATTCACTCGGATGAACTATTTGTGATTAGGCAACACAAAAGAAACAGTCAGCCAGGTCAAGGTGTGTGCGATGTACAGCATACAGTTCACTCGGATGAACTGTTTGTGATTAGGCAACACAAAAGAAATGGTCAGCCAGATCAAGGTGTGTGCAATATACGACATGCGGTTCACTCGGATGAATTGTTTGTGTTGAGACAAGAGAACAGAAACGGTTCAATATAGCAAATACCATAAATATTGCAAGGTTCAAATTCAAATATTACAATGCCCACATTCAAACATTGCAAACCGCGTCATTTCTGAGAAGGGATCAGCCGCTGACAAGTCATGTATGGGTTTCACACAATGACTTCCAATTGCTTTGCCATATGCTCTTCCAATACGAAGTTTGGCATTTTTGGAGGCTCTTCCATTCCGCAGTATCGGTCGGCTCTGAGAATCATACCATTCATCTTTCCTAATTAAATGTGTGTTCAACCTCAGCACTCTCAGCACCTTTGCTCTAGAAAGAAAGAACCTGGCGAGTGTAATCTCCGGTAAGGTCCCTCGGTAGGAGTTCAAAGTAATATTTGAGAGATGCAGATCTAGGCATTCGATGTGATTGTCATTATAAACATTATCCACCTCTGGGTCTATTATTATCTACAAAAGAAGAGAACGTGTTAGTGCCTACATGCAGTTTTGAACACTGCTACACGCCCATTTGGTTTGCAGGATTTGTAAAATGCACCAACGTGCCATCTTCGATCTGGCATGATTAACATGGGCATTTGATTACAATCTAGGCACATGTAGCCTTCTTCACAAGAGGTTGGATTGGATGAAAAATTCCCTAATAAAACTAGTATAGATGAATCCAAAGGAGAAATGCTTATGGACGATTGTAACCATATGAATGAAACAACCAATATGGGGTGGGTGTATGTCCTAAAATCCTCCAAAATTCCTTCAAAAATCATAGTTCATTGTCATTGTCAACTTGGGAAAAGGTGCAAAAAATTGAACTCCCTTATGGTTAACATTTAACAGGAAAGGAACATCACCTCGATATACAGCTTCTTCAGGCACAGAAAGCATCTCAGGCAACTGACAACTTGGTACATGTTGGGGCCGACAGATTCTAGTGCCAAGACCTTCACTATGCCCAGAGTCTGGGAGAAGCTTCGCTGGATGACGGAGGAATATACATCTTCAAAACTAGAAATAACGTTGATATTAAGAAGGAGAGGTATATACGGCGACTGTTGTACCTAAAAGTTGTAGTATTGGACAGACGAGTAGCCCACCACTTTCAATTTCGGCGCAGAAATGACATTGATTCTTGTTGGACCTTGTTGATCAACTACAAGTAATATCTCAAGTGAAGGTGTGTCCTGGATGACCATATTGTGGTCCACCTTTTGTGATATCTTGTTGCAGCACCAACAACACACATAAATAGTCCGGAGAGTCCTAGAGGTGATGTGCAAGGTACTCGACCAATTCATCGCCTGAATACGAAGGATCTCGAGTGCAGTACAGCCGTGGAGCAGGCACTCCATGTCATCCTTTGGGATGCGGATGGCGACGAGCTAGAGGTGCTTGAGTTGTGGTAAAAAAAGAGTGGGCGCGTCATTAAGGGGGGAATGGCGGTTCATGAACTTGGCGAGGCGCAGCGTGGGCGCGAAGTGGAGCGCGGACATTGGCAGCAAGCGCATATGCCCATCATTATAACTTAGCTTATCGAGCTGATCTATGGTGGGGATCGGAACCACTCGTAAAGCTTGGCTCGGTCCTTGCAATTGGAACAAAACTTGCCTGTGATAAGGCCTTTGATTGGGCCATCGTGACTGTCGAGGATCTGGGAGAACACATCCAAGCTTTGGCGATAGCCTTGGTAGAGCTTGTGGGCGTTGAGTAGGTCGACAGGGGTGAGGAGCCATAGGGGGCGCCACCGCCGGGAAAGGGTGGCTGTCCTTGCCCGATATTTGGTTGGGAGGAGGGATATGATGATTATCAACATATCATCGGGGAGGTTGTTGATGAAGTCTAGGCCTGCTGGAGTCGCTTGTGGTTCTTTCTCGACCCGCCTCCGCTTGTTGGCAGCCTCGTTCTCCACCTCGTCGGCGGCGACGGGAACCTCTGTCTCCATATTCATGCCGTGCTCCGGTGCTTCAGCAGCCCCGGCGTCGCCACTCCCTCCGATGGGGCGCTTCGACGGCATCCTCATACACTGATGGCTTTGAGGACTCAGAGAGGCGTCGAGGATGCTGGCGGAGAGAGATGAATTGTGTGTGTGGTGAGGATGGGGGGTGCGGCCGCTCGGCGGCTCCATTAATATAGACTAATGGGAGTGAGGCAGGCGGCGGTCCAAGGCTATCTCGCTTCCCGGTGAGAATGACTGCATAATCTCTAGTATGAATGAAATCTATGCTTAATTACTGAAATTTAGTGGCAAAAAATTAGATAGTGCTATTGATTTTTAGCTGCATATTTTGACAAATCGCAGTGTCTCTTGGCTTAGCGCCAAAGTCTAGCTTTAATTTGCAATATCGTAATCTGAACTGTTTGCGTTGAAGAGATGCACAGATCCTGCGTTGAACAGCGTGTACGCTTCCTGGTGAGCCTGCGCACCGGAGAGCGCTCGCACGCCCCCCGTTCAGTCAACCAGCTGTCCACACGGCACCTCCTATAGCCATTAAAACCAAGACACATGGCGTCACATGAATGGTTAACAGAACGCACACGGTTTGAATTATACAAATGTTTGAGATATTAAAGTGGCAGCTATGTTTTCAAAATGCCTTTGTTGGCTGTCATTATTCGAGTGTGCCTTCTCTCAAAATGGACACGAAAAATACCACAGCATGTCGGGTGCCCTTCCATGATAGCATGCCAAGTTTCATGAATTTCGGACGAGTTTTAGATTTACTAGAATTTAAAAACAATGTATCTCAACCTTTTGCCGACAATCAACGGTGCCCTGGTGTATGAAATTCATTCCCATTTCTTGCATGCACCCAAGGACACAAATTTGATTTTTCAACCAATTTATATGCACTGGAGCATGTGCATGTAGTTCAAATTTGAATTATGGACACAAATGCATTGAAAACTCACTTAATGCATAAAAATGTCCAAATGAACCCCGAAAAATCACAAAAAATAACACAACACTCCTGTTGTTCTATGTTGACACAAGAAAACTTTTGAAAGCAATAAGACGCAATGGATATCGTTTCGTCCCCAACGGTGGGGCGTTCCCTACCGAAACATTCATGCTTGTTGTGAGCAGCTTTGGTTTGTGAGAAGCATATACCCAAACTTGCCCCAAATGGGACACAAAATTTACCGCAGCATGTTGATGCCGCTCCACAATAGCATGCCAATTTTCATGAATTTCAGATGAGTTTTGGATTTACTAGAATTTAAAAACCTGACATATCAATGTTTTGCCGGTAATCAATGGTGCCCTGGTGTTTGAAACTCATTCCCATTTCTTGCATGGGACCTAAGCATGCACCCAAGGACACAGATTTGATTTGTCAACCAATTTATATGCACTTGAGCATGTGCATGTAGTTCAAATTTGAATTATGCACATAAATGCATTGAAAACTTAGTTAATGCATAACAATGTCCAAACAAACCCCAAAAAATCACAAAAAATGACACAACACTCCTGTTGTTCTATGTTGACACGAGAAAAAATTTGGAAGCAATAAGAGGCAATGGATATCATTTCGTCCCCAAAGGTGGGATATTCCCTACCGAAACCATCATGCTTGTTGTGAGAAGCTCTGGTTTGTGAGAAGCATAGACCCAAACCTGCCCCAAATGGGACAAAATATTTACCACGGCATGTTGATGCCACTCCATGATAGCATGCCAAGTTTCATGAATTTCATACGAGTTTTGGATTTACTAGAATTTAAGAACCAGATATCTCAATGTTTACGATCGAGTGATGGTGGCAGGGTCTTTGACATTCATTCCCATTTCTTGCATGGGACCTAAGCCTGCACCCAAGGACATAGATTTGATTTTTCAACCAATTTATATGCACTGGAGCATGTGCATGTAGTTCAAAATTGAATTATGGACATAAATGCATTGAAAAATCACTTGATGCATTAAAATGTCCAAACGAAGCCCGAAAAATCACAAAAAATAACACAACACTCCTGTTGTTCTATGTTGACACGAGAAAAATATTGAAAGCAATAAGAGGCAATGGATATCGTTTCATCCCTACAGGTGGGGGTTCCCTACCAAAACCATCATGCTTGTTGTGAGAAGCTCTGGTTTGTGAGAAGCGTATACCCAAACCTGCCCCAAATGGGACAAAAAATTTACCACAGCATGTTGATGCCGCTCCATGATAGCATGCCAAGTTTCATAAATTTCAGACGAGTTTTGGATTTACTAGAATTTAAAACCAGGTATCTCAATGTTTGCGGTCGGGTGACGGTGACAGGGTGTTTGACATTCATTACCATTTCTTGCATGGGACCTAAGCATGCACGCAAGGATAAAAGATTTGATTTTTCAACCAATTTATATGCACTGGATCATGTGCATGTAGTTCAAATTCGAATTATGCACATAAATGCATTGAAAACTCACTTAATGCATAAAAATGTCCAAACGAACCCCGAAAAATCACAAAAAATAACACAACACTCCTGTTGTTCTATGTTGACACGAGAAAAAAATTGAAAGCAATAAGAGGCAATGGATATCGTTTCGTCCGCAAAGGTGGGGCATTCCCTACAGAAACCATCATGCTTGTTGTGAGAAGCTCTGGTTTGTGAGAAGCATATACTCAAACCTGCCCCAAATGGGACAAAAAATTTACCACGACATGTTGATGCCGCCCCATGATAGCATGCCAAGTTTCATGAATTTCAAACGTGTTTTGGATTTACTAGAATTTAAAAACCAGGTATCTCAATGTTTGCGGCCGTGTGACGGTGGCAGGGTGCTTGACATTCATTCCCATTTCCTACATGGGTCCTAAGCATGCACCCAAGGACAAGAGATTTGATTTTTCAACCAATTTATATGCAATGGAGCATGTGCATGTTGTTCAAATTAGAATTATGCACATAAATGCATTGAAAACTCAGTTAATGCATAAAAATGTCCAAACGAATCCTGAATAATTCCATTTCTTTTATGACATACATATAGTTGCATGTTCACTGCAGATAAAACGTCTAACATTTCAAACACCTTCCATGGCCGATGTGATCGCATTATGTAATTCAAATCGAGACGAAAAATCAAGTAGATCCCACGCAGTTTATTATAACCAACCATGTGAGATGCAGCACAAAATATCTTGGAGCACCGTCGGAGTATAGTATGCATATGGCTTACACGAGAAGGTGCGAAGGCTACAGTCCACAACCTGATCTAAATAAGGGACCATGTCTCATGACACTTTGCACGCCAGTTTTTTCGCTGAAGCGATTCCAAATTTTCGGCTTCCGTGAAAATATCTACCTCCCGCCCCTCCCCCTTACCAAAAGCCACATTTCCCCAGTTTCCCCCTTCCTTTCCAAGTTGAATCCTTCACTTCTTTCTTGCAGCGCCGCCTCCTCGCCGGCGCCCCTCCTTCACGCTGCTCGGCCTCGCCTATCCAGGCAGGTAGTTTGCACCCGATCCCCATCCTCCTCCTTCCACATCCCACATGCCCCAACCGCCGGCGCGAGCGCTACACCTTCCACCCAAATCACCGACCCCTCCACCAAATAAGCGTCGGCCTAAGCCATGGTGCACGCAGTATAGCCAGGATCTCAAGGAGCATTTGGCAGCAGAGAAGCAAATCGCGGCCGCACGCACGGATGAGGTCATGATGGCTGTCATTCGTGCCGACCCCCAGATCTTGGAGGATCACCTCGCGCGTCGAGGCCACCGTTGACACCTCGCATGCCGACGCCGCGATGCGGTTGGCTGCTTTAAACGATAGTTCATGGTGTTTTCTCGAGGCCATCTTGGTGCCTTCGACGAAGACTACGAGGTGTTTTCTCAGTGTGCTTGTGCTTACCTCATCTCGAGAGCCAGCAGGTTGGTGCCCGGCGCGGCTCAGGCAACTCACCACTACAACGAGGGAACCCACGATGCAGAGGCCTCGCCCGCTTCCATGTCCAAGGAGCCAATCATCATCGATATCTCCGACAATGACGAGTAGCATGTCTTATTAGCTCACTATAAGGACCCATGTTCAGTTTGCTAGCTACTGCATTTCCTTAACAAATTCTAGTGAATTGTGCTATCTACTTTTACCATGCAATCTTCTGCTATAGTGTATATGTTCTATATGTCGTGCAATGTGGTGTTCAGTTAACTGCTTGGTTCAATTCTGCAAATGTGATGTTCAATTGTTCAGGGTGCAATATTTCCAAGTTGTTAAGCATGCTTGGTTTGGTTAACTGTATGATCTTCTATTAGGAGTATGTTATATTGTGCAATGTAGTGCTCAGTTAATGTTTGGTTCATTTGTTGTGGTGTTTAGTTAACTACTTGGTTCAATTCTGCAATGCGATATTCAATTGTTGTGGCTGCATTCTGTTATTGTATACCATGTGAGAAATAAATCAAATTTGGATGTACTAAATACATGAGAAACAAATACAATTGCTATATTTCCAAGTTGTTAAGCATGCTTGGTTTGGTTAACTATCTGATCTTCTATTAGGAGTATGTTATATTGTGCAATGTGGTGCTCAGTTAACGTTTGGTTCATTTGTTGTGGTGTTTAGTTAACTGCTTGGTTCAATTCTGCAATGCAATGTTCAATTGTTGTGGCTGCATTCTGTTATTGTATACCATGTGAGGAATAAATCGAATTTGGTTACACTTAATACATGAGAAACATATACAAGTGCTATATTTCCTAGTTGTTAATCAAGCTTGGTTTGGATAAATGGGTTTTCCATGTGTCTTGAATTAATCTAATGAATCTGCAATGTGCTTATTTATCATCAACATATTTTACTGATAGCATGCGAACCCTTACTTAACCCGATGACTAACTACCTTATATGTGTTGCAGGGAAACAATGGGAAGCACTGAGGTTTACAAGATGGTACTAACTATTATACCTTGCCTTTTTTATCCCTTTGCCCCATTTCCAATATAGAGAGGATATTTATGCACATCCTTATTTTCAGGCTTCACTGATGATTACCTCTCAAACCACCTCTGTGGTCAGGAGGTGAGGAAAGTTTTCATACAACACCCATGGTTCAATATTGAAGTGTTCCTGAAGAGGTCGAAGGATGGACGGTCAATCATCCGCTGGCACTGGCCTAAAGTTGCAAAGGCCTTCAACATGAATGAAGGCTCAATATTCGCCTTCCGCTTCAGCATTTTTCTAGATGAGATGCGTCTCTCTATGTACCATCTATGATGCTAATTTCGAAAGGTTCTAGATGTTGCATGTGAAACTTGCTGCTGGTGCAGTTGTGTAATGGGCTAGCTGAGTGCTTAAGCTATATCATGTTGTACTCCGATGTATTTCAATTACGAAATCCTGCTTCCTTAATATGGAAATGGAATATATTATGTGCTAAATATGAATGTCAATTAGATTAGTAAATGGATTATTAATAATAGGTCAATTAACCCGCTAATTGGGTTTTCTATTGCAAACGGTTATTGAGAAAACAGCGTGGGCGATGACCTCGGGCAACACACACAGTTTCTAGGAATAAACCGTGTTGGATCCATAAACAATCACACACAACATTCTGTTGAAAATTGTTTGTGTTACACCACCTTGCACAAACGTTTTCCTTGGAGTGACTATGTGGGATGTATATACGAACGGAAACATTTAGCGGTGACTGCTACCTCTTGAGCACTGCATTGGTTTTCCCCGAAGAGGAAGGGATGATGCAGCAAAGTAGCGTAAGTATTTCCCTCAGTTTTTGAGAACCAAGGTATCAATCCAGTAGGAGGCTACGCGCGAGTCCCTCACACCTGCACAAAACAAATAAATCCTCGCAACCAACGCAAATAGGGGTTGTCAATCCCTATAGGGCCACTTACGAGAGTGAGATCTGATAGATATGATAAGATAATATTTTTGGTATTTTTATGATAAAAGATGCAAAGTAAAATAAAGGCAAAGTAAATAGCAAAGGAAATAACTAAGTAATAGGAGATCAATATGATAAAGATAGACCTGGGGGCCATAGGTTTCACTAGTGGCTTCTCTCAAGAGCATAAGTATTCTACGGTGGGTGAACAAATTACTGTTGAGCAATTGACAGGAGCATAGTTATGAGAATATCTAGGTATGATCATGTATATAGGCATCACGTCCGAGACAAGTAGACCGACTCCTGCTTGCATCTACTACTATTACTCCACTCATCGACCGCTATCCAGCATGCATCTAGAGTATTAAGTTAAAAACAGAGTAATGCCTTAAGCAAGATGACATGATGTAGAGGGATAGACTCATGCAATATGAATAAAACCCCATCTTGTTATCCTCGATGGCAACAATACAATACGTGCCTTGCTGCCCTTACTGTCACCGGGAAAGGACACCGCAAGATTGAACCCAAAGCTAAGCACTTCTCCCGTTGCAAGAAAGATCAATCTAGTAGGCCAAACCAAACTGATAATTCGAAGAGACTTGCAAAGATAACCAATCATACATAAAATAATTCAGAGAAGATTCAAATATTATTCATAGATAGACTTGATCATAAACCCACAATTCATCGGTCTCAACAAACACACCACAAAAAAAGATTACATCAAATAGATCTCCACAAGAGAGGGGGAGAACATTGTATGGAGATCCAAAAAGAGAGAACAAGCCATCTAGCAACTAACTATGGACCCATAGGTCTGAGGTAAACTACTCACACGTCATCGGAGGGGCTATGGAGTCGATGTAGAAGCCCTCCGTGATCGATGCCCCCTTCGGCGAAGCTCCGAAACAGGCCCCAAGATGGGATCTCATGGATACAAAAAGTTACGGCGGTGGAATTAGGGTTTTCGCTCCGTATCTGATCGTTTGGGGGTACGTGGATATATATAGGAGGAAGGAGTACGTCGGTGGAGCAATAGGGGGCCCACGAGGGTGGAGGGCGCGCCTGGTGGGGGTGGGCGCGCCCCCCTACCTCGTGGCCTCCTGTTTCCTTTCTTGACGTAGGGTCCAAGTCTCTCTGGTCTTATTCGTTGAGAAAATCACGTTCCCGAAGGTTTCATTCCGTTTGGACTCCGTTTGATATTCCTTTTCTTCGAAACCCTAAAACAGGCAAAAAACAGCAATTCTGGGCTGGGCCTCCGGTTAATAGGTTAGTCCCAAAAATAATATAAAAGTGGATAATAAAGCCCAATAATGTCCAAAACAGTAGATAATATAGCATGGAGCAATCAAAAATTACAGATACGTTGGAGACGTATCAAGCATCCCCAAGCTTAATTCCTGCTCGTCCTCGAGTAGGTAAATGATAAAAATAGAATTTTTGATGCGGAGTGCTACTTGGCATAATTTTAATGTAATTCTTCTTAATTGTGGTATGAATATTCAGATCCGAAAGATTCAAGACAAAAGTTCATATTGACATAAAAATAATAATACTTCAAGCATACTAACTAAGCAATTATGTCTTCTCAAAATAACATGGCCAAAGAAAGTACATCCCTACAAAATCATATAGTTTAGTCATGTTTCATCTTCGTCACACAAGAATGCTCTCATCATGCACAACCCCGATGACAAGCCAAGCAATTGTTTCATACTTTAGTAATGTCAAACCTAGAAACTTTCACGCAATATATGAGCGCGAGCCATGGACATAGCACTATGGGTGGAATAGAATATAATGAGGGGGGTTATGTGGAGAAGACAAAAAGGGAGAAAGTCTCACATCAACGAGGCTAATCAATGGGCTATGGAGATGCCCACCGATTGATGTTAATGCAAGGAGTAGGGATTGCCATGCAACGGATGCACTAGAGCTATAAATGTATGAAAGCTCGACAAAAGAAACTAGTGGGTGTGGATCCAACTTGCTTGCTCATGAAGACCTAGGGCACTTGAGGAGGCCCATTGTTGGAATATACAAGCCAAGTTCTATAATAAAAAGTTCCCACTAGTATATGAAAGTGCCAAAACAAGAGACTCTCTAACATGAAGATTAAGGTGCTACTTTGAAGCACAAGTGTGGCAAAGGATAGTGACATTGTCCCTTCTCTCTTTTTCTCTCATTTTTTTGGGCCTTCTTTTTTTATGGTCTTTCTCTTTTTTCTCACTTGGGACAATGCTCTAGAAAATGATGATCATCACACTTCTATTTATTTACAACTCAATGATTACAACTCGATACTAGAACAAATATGACTCTATATGAATGCCTCTGGTGGTGTACCGGGATATGCAATGGACCAAGAGTGACATTTATGAAAGAATTATGAATGGTGGCTTTGCCGCAAATACTATGTCAACTACATGATCATGCTAAGCAATATGACAATGATGAATGTGTCATGATGAAGGGAATGATGGAGAGTTTCATGGCAATATATCTCGGAATGGCTATGGAAATGCCATAATAGGTAGGTATGGTGGCTGTTTTGAGGAAGATATAAGGAGGTTTATGTGTGAAAGAGCGTACCATATCACGGGGTTTGGATGCACCCGCGACGTTTGCGCCAACTCTCAATGTGAGAAAGGGCAATGCACGGTACCAAAGAGGCTAGCAAGGATGGAAGGGTGAGAGTGTGTATAATCCATGGACTCAACATTAGTCATAAAGAACTCACATACTTATTGCAAAAATCTACAAGTCATCAAAAACCTCGGTACTACGCGCATGCTCCTAAGGGGATAGATTGGTAGGAAAAGACCATCGCTCATCCCCGACCGCCACTCATAAGGAAGACAATCAAATAACACCTCATGTTTCAAATTTGTTGCATAACGTTTACCATACGTGCATGCTACGAGACTTGCAAACTTCAACACAAGTATTTCTCAATTTCACAACTACTCAACTAGCACGACTTTGATATTATTACCTCCATATCTCAAAACAATCATCAAGCATCAAACTTCTCTTAGTATTCAAAACACTCTTAAGAAAATTTTACTAACTTTGGATACCTAGCATATTAGGATTTTAAGCAAATTACCATGCTATTAAGACTCTCAAAATAATCTAAGTGAAGCATGAGAGATCAATAGTTTCTATAAAACGAATCCATCACTGTGCTCTAAAAGATATAAGTGAAGTACTAGAGGAAAACTATATAACTCAAAAGATATAAGCGAAGCACATAGAGTATTCTAACAAATTCCAAATCATGTATGGCTCTCTCAAAAGGTGTGTACAGCAAGGATGATTTTGGTAAACTAACAAGCAAAGACTCAAATAATACAAGACGCTCCAAGCAAAACACATATCATGTGGCGAATAAAAATATAGCTCCAAGTAAAGTTACCGATAGAAGTAGACGAAAGAGGGGATGCCTTCTGGGGCATCCCCAAGCTTTGGCTTTTAGGTGTCCTTATATTATGTTGGGGGTGCCATGGGCATCCCCAAGATTAGGCTCTTTCCACTCCTTGTTCCATAATCCATCAAATCTTTACCCAAAACTTGAAAACTTCACAACACAAAACTTAAAGTAGAAAATCTCATGAGCTCCGTTAGCGAAAGAAAATAAAAGACCACTTCAAGGTACTGTAATGAACTCATTATTTATTTATATGTGTGTTATACCTACTGTATTCCAACTTCTCTATGGTTTATAAACTATTTTACTAGCCATAGATTCATCAAAATAAGCAAACAACACACGAAAAACAGAATCTGTCAAAAACAGAACAGTCTGTAGTAATCTGTAGCTAGCGCAAGATCTGGAACCCCAAAAATTCTAAAATAAATTTCTGGACGTGAGGAATTTATCTGTTAATCATATGCAAAAATAATTAACTAAATAGCACTTTCCAAATAAAAGTGACAGCAGTTCTCATGAGTGCTAAAGTTTCTGTTTTTACAGCAAGTTCAACAAGACTTTCCCCAAGTCTTCCCAACGGTTCTACTTGGCACAAACAGTAATTAAACACAAAAAACACAACCAAAACAGAGGCTAGAAAAATTATTTATTAAATAAAAGCAAGGATAAATATTGGGTTGTCTCCCAACAAGCGCTTTTCTTTAAAGCCTTATAGCTAGGCATAATATTTCAATGATGCTCACATGAAAGACAAGAATTGAAGCACAAAGAGAGCATCATAAAACACGTGACAAACACATTTAAGTCTAACATACTTCCTATTCATAGCCATCTTATAGGCAAACAAATTATCAAGGCAAGCAAAAACTAGCATATGCAGGGAAGCGGAAAGAAACAATAGCAATCTTAACATAACGAGAGGTGATTTAGTAACATGAAAATTTCTACCACCATATTTTCCTCTCTCATAATAATTACATGTGGGATCATAAGCAAATTCAACAAAATAGATATCACATAAAATATTTTCAACATGATCCACATGCATGCAAAGTTGACACTCTTCCAAAATAGTGGGATTAACATTAACTAAAGTCATGACTTCTTCAAACCCACTTTTATCAAAAACTTCATAAGATTGAACATTATCCAAATATGTGGGATCCAAAATTAACACTCTTCCAAACCCACTTTCAGTATTATTGCAAATACTATTATCAATCTCATATTCATCATGGGGAGTAAATAAATTTTCAAGATCATAAGAAGAATCACCCCAATCATGATCATTGCAACAAGTAGAGGACATAGCAAAACTAGCATCCCCAAGCTTAGGATTTTGCATATTATTAGCACAATTTACATAAATATAATTTATAATAAAACAATTGCAATCATGCTTTTTATTCAAAGATCTATCGTGAATCGCTTCATAAAGTAATTCATCACACTTTTCAGATTCACGAATTTCAAGCAAAACCTCATAAAGATAATCTAGTGCACAAAACTCACTAGCAATTGGTTCATCATAATTGGATCTCTTAAAAAGATTAGCAAGTGGATGAGGATCCACAGATCTTAGGTTCTCTGTTTAGTAATAAATAAACAACTATTCCAACCATAGGAGCAAACAAGAAACAGGCAAAAGAGGCAAATAGAGAAAGAGAGGGAGGATAGCGAGAGAGGGCGAATAAAACGGCAAGGGTGAAGTGGGGGACAGGAAAACGAGAGGCAAATGGCAAATAATGTAATGCGGGAGATAAGGGTATGTGATGGGTACTTGGTATGTTGACTTTTGCGTAGACCTCCCCGGCAACGGCGCCAGAAATCCTTCTTGCTACCTCTTGAGCACTGCGTTGGTTTTCCCCGAAGAGGAAGGGATGATGCAGCAAAGTAGCGTAAGTATTTCCCTCAGTTTTTGAGAACCAAGGTATCAATCCAGTAGGATGCTATGCGCGAGTCCCTCGCACCTGCACAAAACAAATAAATCCTCGCAACCAACGCAAATAGGGGTTGTCAATCCCTATAGGGCCACTTACGAGAGTGAGATCTGATAGATATGATAAGATAATATTTTTGGTATTTTTATGATAAAAGCTGCAAAGTAAAATAAAGGAAAAGTAAATAGCAAAGGAAATAACTAAGTAATAGGAGATCAATATGATAAAGATAGACCCGGGGGCCATAGGTTTCACTAGTGGCTTCTCTCAAGAGCATAAGTATTCTACGGTGGGTGAACAAATTACTGTTGAGCAATTGACAGAATTGAGCATAGTTATGAGAATATCTAGGTATGATCATGTATATAGGCATCACGTCCGAGACAAGTAGACCGACTCCTGCTTGCATCTACTACTATTACTCCACTCATCGACCGCTATCCAGCATGCATCTAGAGTATTAAGTTAAAAACAGAGTAATGCCTTAAGCAAGATGACATGATGTAGAGGGATAGACTCATGCAATATGAATAAAACCCCATCTTGTTATCCTCGATGGCAACAATACAATACGTGCCTTGCTGCCCTTACTGTCACCGGGAAAGGACACCGCAAGATTGAACCCAAAGCTAAGCACTTCTCCCGTTGCAAGAAAGATCAATCTAGTAGGCCAAACCAAACTGATAATTCGAAGAGACTTGCAAAGATAACCAATCATACATAAAAGAATTCAGAGAAGATTCAAATATTATTCATAGATAGACTTGATCATAAACCCACAATTCATCGATCTCAACAAACACACCGCAAAAAAAAAGATTACATCGAATAGATATCCACAAGAGAGGGGGAGAACATTGTATTGAGATCCAAAAAGAGAGAAGAAGCCATCTAGCTACTAACTATGGACCCGTAGGTATGAGGTGAACTACTCACACTTCATCGGAGGGGATATGGTGTTGATGTAGAAGCCCTCCATGATCGATGCCCCCTCCGGCGGAGCTCCGGAACAGGCCCCAAGATGGGATCTCATGGATACAGAAAGTTATGGTGGTGGAATTAGGATTTTGGCTCCGTATCTGATTGTTTGGGGGTACGTGAATATATATATAGGAGGAAGGAGTACGTCAGTGGAGCGACAGGGGGCCCACGAGGGTGGAGGGCGCGCCCCCTACCTCGTGGCCTCCTGTTTCCTTTCTTGATGTAGGTTCCAAGTCTCTCTGGTCTTATTTGTTGAGAAAATCACGTTCCCGAAGGTTTCATTCCGTTTGGACTCCGTTTGATATTCCTTTTCTTCGAAACCCTAAAACAGGCAAAAAACAGCAATTGTGGGCTGGGCCTCCGGTTAATAGGTTAGTCCCAAAAATAATATAAAAGTGGATAATAAAGCCCAATAATGTCCAAAACAGTAGATAATATAGCATGGAGCAATCAAAAATTATAGATACGTTGGAGATGTATTAGTGACTGAATGTGTGGGATGTACTTACGACCGGAAATGATTTCGCCTGTATAATTGTATTTTTTAGCACTACTGTACGTATTCCTGTATTTGAGTGCTCGTTGGTCGCACACGACCTCATTTTGCCGAGCGTGTGTGCCAGGAGGGCCTATCTCTGACGATTTCTGGGCCGTGTGGGAAGGACCCCCCTATCGCCCACACTCACTTGGCGACGGTCCCAAATGTCGTCGCGGAAAGGGGTTAAAAACCGTTTGTATAGCACCGACGCGTACCAGTGTAACACAATCATACTTAAGTTTAATACCTGACTCTTTACCTTCCTCGAGTTCCCAATCTTCAAAGTTGCATTTAATTCTTTCCAAAAGATCCCACCGGAATTCAATATTCTTCTTTATAAAAGAACCGGCACAAGAAGTATCAAGCATGGTTTGATCATTACGAGAAAGCCGAGCATAAAAATTATGTATAATGATTTCTCCTGAGAGCTCATGATTGGGGTATGAATATAACATTGACTTAAGCCTCCCCAAAGCTAGAGCAATACTTTCTCCTTCACAAGGCCAAAAATTATATATATAATTCCGATCACGATGAACTAGATGCATAGGACATTTTTTTTGGTGGAACTCCAATTTCAATCGATTCCAATTCCAAGATCCAATATCATCGCATAGCCTATACCATGCCAATGCTTTTCCCTTCAAAGATAAAGGGAAAACCTTTTTCATAACTTCATCCCTAAGTAAACCTGCAAGCTTAAACAATCCACAAATTTGTTCTACATATATCAAGTGCATATCAGGATGTTCGGTTCCATCTCCTACATAAGGATTAGCTAGCAGTTGTTCTATCATACCCGAAGGAATTTCATATTCAATATCTTCAATAGGTGCAATAGGTTGAGGGGTAGCTAATTGTGGTTCTGGTCGAGTTGAAGATACCCCGAACAAACCCCTCAAAGGATTGTTTTCCATAGTAACAAGTGACAATAAATTTCAGCACACTATATAAATGGTTCCTTACCAAATTCCACTTACCATAAGCGCTTCACTCCCCGGCAACGGCGCCAGAAAATAGCCTTGATGACCCAAAAGTATAGGGGATCAATTGTAGCTCTTTTCTATAAGTAAGAGTGTCGAACCCAACAAGGAGCAGAAGGAAATGACAAGTGGTTTTCAACAAGGTAATGTCTGCAAGTGCTGAAATTGTAAGTAGCAGAGTAGTTTGATATCAAGATAATTTGTAACGAGAAAGTAACGATTGTAGTAGCAAAAGTGCAGCAAGGTAGCCCAATCCTTTTGAGGCAAAGGACAGGCCAAAACGATCTCTTATGATAAGCAAAGTGTTCATGAGGGTACACGGGAATTTCATCTAGCCACTTACATCATTGTCGGGGGAATCGACACCTATGGGATCCTAGTGAATCCCTTCTATGGTTGGTGGGGCGTGGAGCTGTGCAAAGAGCAGGTCTAGAAGATTAGCGCGAGGGGATTTTTACCCAGGTTCGGGCCGCAAACGATGCGTAAAACCCTAGTCCTGCTTTTGTGTATATTTGGTGTTCTTGAGCTCTTGAACTAGCTGCGGTGCATGCCCAGTCCAAAAAGTACGAATCCTCCCTCAGTACGCCTCGGGCCTCCTTTTATATGTCAAAGGGGTCGCCATAGTGGCACATAGGAGGTGGAAAGTATCTATAATGTACAAGTCTATCACCTGGCACCGTAGGACAAAGACATTTAATGTGCTGCCTATGTGCCCTCTTGCTTTATCGAGGGAGGCAACAGAGCTCGTCCCGTCCGTCGCTGCCTCGCCTTGCTTCGACGCATGTCCAAGATGACGAGGCATGTAGCGCCATGCTGGCTGGCTGGCTGATGTACTGGTGTGGTGACAGGGTCTTCACGAAGATTTGCATGCCACCACGCAGGTGCTTGACTAGTTGGCCTAGAAGCTGCATGCTGCCACGCAGGTGCGTGCCTAGTTGGCAGGCTAGTTGCCGCATCGGAATGGCCGTGGGGCGGTGAAACATTGGTGGGTGCGGGCCTATCTGTGGCCCCGCAGATGTCCCCGGCAAGGGTCTTGCCGGGGTCTCGCGAGCATCCCGGCAAGAGTCTTGCCGGGGGTCTTCGGTCGTCCCCCGCAAGGATCTTGTCAGGGGTCTTCGTCTTCTGGTTCTCATCTAGGCTTGCAGGCCTTTGGTCCTCACAAAGATTTGCATGCCACCACACAGGCGCCCCCGAGCCTTGGTCTTGATGTTGTCGATAGTGTCAAAACTCTCAGGCTCAAGGGCGGCAGCCTTGCTGGTATTGGGAAAGTCGCCCCGGAAAGGCTTTTGCTGGGGCTATGTAGGCCGCCCCGGCAAGGGCCTTTCCAGGGGAAGTCTACCTTGTCCTTTTGCTCTTCGCGCCTCTGTTTTTAGTACTGCCTTCGCAGTCTTGTATCTTTCCTTCCTCTGCCCCGCCAAGCATGGCCGCAGGTGTGGCTACGACTGCCCGTGCACAAGTAAAGGGGTACAAAAAGGCCCCTACTTTTGTACACCGATAGGAGCCCCCGGGCCTGGGCCACACATAAGCGCGAAGCGTTGTTGGGCCAGGCCCAGAACGGTGCGCGGGCACGCGTGGCAGAGTTTTAACAGCGGTAACTCCTTCGCCCTTTGTGCTTCCCCACGACCTGCATTGAGTGTGTGACGTGGGGGTCATGCATGGAACGGTCGCAGCACGCTTGCGTCACCTCGCGGTGAATAGTAAAGAGGCGGCCCGCGTATTCCCCATAAAAAAGAGGAAACTGCAGGGGCACTGCTCATTTACCCTCCACGCCTTTTCCAATCTTGGAACCACCTGTCGGTGTCAAAATCGGCGAATCTCGGGTAGGGGGTCCCGAACTGTGCGTCTAAGGTCGATGGTAACAGGAGACAAGGGACACGATGTTTACCCAGGTTCGGGCCCTCTCTACGGAGGTAATACCCTACGTCCTGCTTGATTGATATTGACGAATATGAGTGTTACAAGAGTTGATCTACCTCGAGATCGTAATGGCTAAACCCTAGAGGTCTAGCTCATATGGCTATGATAATAAATCTCTCATATCCGGACTAAGTCCTCCGGTTTATATAGACATCGGAAGGATCTAGGGTTACACAAGGTCGGTTACAAAGAAGGGAATGTACATATCCGGTCGCCAAGCTTGCCTGCCACGCCAAGGAGAGTCCCATCCGGACTCGGGTATAGTCTTCGCTCTTCGTATCTTCACAGCCCATCAATCCAGCCCATGGCCAACAAGCCGGACGCCCGAGTACCCCTTAGTCTAGGACTCCCTCAGTAGCCCCTGAACCTGGCTTCAATGACAAGGTATCCGGCGCGCAGTGTTGTCTTCGGCATTGCAAGGCGGGTTCCTCCTTCCGAATTCCAAAATAGTCTTCAGACGAATTGATCATGTCCGGACCTGTAACACACACCACACACAACCATAGAGAGAATATAATAATACACGAGTCCAATCCGCTAACAACTTTTACAACATGACATCACGTCCATCCGGTCATAATTTCGAACCGTTTTTTGCCTGCCGCTCCATGTTTCGAGACACGGTTGGCATTGGCACGTCTTGTCAAAGCAGAAATCGTGTCCCCTTATTATGGGATCTCATCAATACGGGCATTGGTAACCCAACCGTGTCGTTTACACAGCCCTCGGGAGCAGGCGAATTTTGAGGCGAGTGGGGTGGCATTCAATATTCACTGCCCTTATAAGGAGATAAGATTCCCTTCTTCCCCCATGCCTTCTTCCTGCTTGTCCACTCTTGAGCTCCAGTGCCCAAGTTATCATATGTTTCCCACTCGAGAAAGCACTCAACCATGTTCGGATCCGGAGATCAAGGCAAGTGGATGGCTTCCTCCGTCAAGAAAATCGCCCACCGTCTTCCAGCCCAAGGACAAATCATTCCCACGCCGAAGCCCGACGAGAGGGTAGTGTTCCTCCCCCATTTCCTCCGCGCACTAGGGTTTCCACTCCACCCCTTCGTCCGTGGGATAATGTTCTACTACGGGATAGACTTCCACGATATATCCCCGAACTCCTTCCTCAATATCTCGGTGTTCATCGTCGTGTGCAAGGCCTTCCTCCGCATCCCACCCCACTTCAGGTTGTGGCTCAAAACCTTTAACGTGAAGCCCAAGGTGGTGGATGGACAGCACGCAGAATGCGGGGGCGCCATGGTGAGCAAGCTCACCAATGTCTCTTGGCCAAAAGGCACATTCGTGGAGTCGGTCAAGGAATGGCAGAAACAATGGTTCTACATCACTGAACCCCGCGGTGCCACCTGGGCTGCAGCTGCCGCATTCAACTCTGGCGCTCCCGTGCGACTCACCCCCTGCGTCAAGAAGAGCCCGAACTGGTGTTCGTCAGACGAGTTGATTGTGCTGCAAACGCGCATTCAAAGCATGATCGGTAGGGACATCAAGCTTGTTGACGTAATCCAAGTGATGCTGGTGTGCCAGATCCTCCCCTGCCAGAGCCAAAGCCGCCCTCTATGGGATTTCAACCGAAAAAAGCACCACACCTTGGAAAGGCTCTTCGAAACAGCTCACGAAGATGCCTAGAAGTTGCTATTCAAGGGCAACGAGGTACGACCAGCCACAGATTCGGATTGTAGTCACGACATAAATCACCTCCCCAACGAGGGATGTTATTTTCAACACATCCCCTACTTGCTTGTTTCAAGGGTGATATCTAAGTTTTTATTATATTGCTCTTTCAGTACTGGTTGAAGAAGGCGGAGCAGATCCGATGTCCGGCTCCCCTGCCTGAAGAACCAGTCATCCCGCGCTTAGCGAAGATGTTGGAGCCGGCGCCTTATAAGGCACCAGAAAAGAAGGCCACAGGAAAGGCCAAGGGGGTCCGAAGTGGCCCCCGCCGCAAGGGCACTTTGGACGAGACGTCCGAAGACAAGACCCGTTCCCCCGCCGCCGAAGACGACGAGGATGAGGAGGAGGAGGAAAGGGACTCTCCCCCTGATGGGGGAGGAAGAAGAGGGCGGCCTCACAACTCTGGAGGCGGAGGCGCCTAAGAAGGGGAAGGGATCCCTCGCGGATAACTCCGCATGGAACGTCGGCAACAGTCCGGAAAGACGCCCCCGCGCTAAGCCTCGGGCCGCATCGTAAGTACTAAGACTTGTATCCACCCATAAAGTTTCTCCTCCTCACTGTATTGAGATTATTGGTTATGTTTATTGTAGTCCGGCCCACAACGGCTCCCCGCGATCCTCGTCAGGAGGCTCGCTGGATTCCAAGGCGATGGCCAGCGATTCACCGCCAGCTGCTCACTCCCCCAAGGCCAAGGATGATGCGAAGGTGCTGTCCTGAAGGACTGTTCCAGGCAGGAGAGAGGCTCACAAGGCGCCAGAAGGCGAAACTCCCGTCGCCAGACACCAAGGGGAATCAATCCTCATGGAGACTGGTGGGGAGGGTCGGACTCAGTTCGACCCTCAGCCGGACTCAATTACGGAGACCGAGGCTGCTCCAGAATCCGGCATGCGACCTTATTTAGAAGAAGGGGGGATGCCTGTTCTCCCGATGACCCCTGTCCAACCAGGGGCACCGGATAATCTGCTGGAAGCGCTGCGAGGCGCTTCCATTGTGGATGAGCACCGTGCCCTTATGGCCACGGTAATTGAAAGGGTTCAGTCCGCCAAGAGCGAACTAATCGAAGCCTGCAGCAGCCTGTTAACAGGTTTTGAGGTAAGCAGCGCAAAAAAGGAGAAAATCCCAATATAGAAAGTAGCCCCTGAGACACTGTCCGGTGTTCGAAAGAAAAAAAATCGGACAGAGGGTCAATCTCCTATTGCAGGAAACTAATGAAATTTGTATGAACTGTATGCGCAGACGTTGCTATTGGCCGTGGCCTCGCATACTGCCGAGGTCTCTGGACTGAAGCAGAAACTGACGGAGGCCGAGGAGGAGCTGGGCCAGGTGAAGAGGCAGCTCCAGGAAAAACAAGGTAAGTAATAACCTGTTATGGATTCGAAGATAGGAAAATGATATGAAATGACCGAAATACCATGATGTGAACAGAGGCGACGACCGAGGTCGAGGCCCTGAAAGCGGCCCTGGTCGAAGCCGAGGGGAAAGCTGTCAAGGAGCAGGCCGCCCGTAAGAGGCTCAAGGCCCGGGTGAACGAAGTCCAACAGGAGCTCCAGGACGCGGTGTGGAAGTGCGAGACCTTGGAGCACAATGTTTCGGCTCAAGAGGCCGAACTTGTCGAGGCTCGTAAGAGTGCGGAGACGGCCCGGATTGAAGCCCAGGACGCCCTCCATGAGATCCAGGAGTCCAAGAAGATCGCAGCGGGTAGGGCGTTCAATATGCAAAGCAGGAGTGTGAAGAGGAAATTTCTTTTACTAACCCGGATTCGGAGTTCTCCAGGGGCCTTTGTTGACCTTCCACGCAGTGTGACCGACGATGTGGAGTTCTTCCGAGCCAAAGAAGGGAGCTCCACGGAGAAGCTGTTCTGGTCGCAATATTGCGCACCAGAACATCTGGTGCCCTTCAGCGATCAGCTGAAACAGCTGGTCGAGCTGCACAGGGTGGCCGAACTGGCCATGAAGGATATGATAGTCCGGCTATGGCCAGCCGAAGCTATTCCCAGCAGCTACTTCGGCCCCGTGAAGAAGCTGGTGGATGCCTGTCCTCGGCTAGATGTCATCAAGCGGTCCGTCTGCCTTCTCTTATTGCAAGGTCTAGTGGGCGAAGCTGGACGCTGTCAAGTTAGCGACCGGGGGGCGCCGGAGGGCAAGGAGCACCGCACACCTGAGTGATACTTCGACGATGTTTTAGAGGGGTCCCGCATTGTTGCGGATCATTGTGCGAAGGACGCCATCTTTGAATGAATGTACTCGAGCTCCCTCTGCCTTGTATAAAACAAATTGTTTATGCAATATAATTCTTTGTTATGTTTTTAAATTTTTACGCCCTGTGCGGCCGTGTTGTATGAAATCTGAGGGTTAACCAGTCGTCGGCTTCTGCCTCCATGTAGGTAGTACGGGGGTGTTCGGGATGGAATCTAAACAATCTTGATCCAATTAGATGGTCCTTGAAGGAGTTGTTTAGCGCAACGAACCAGACAACCAGACTATGCGGCTGTAACGCCCTCACTTAGCCATAGGAGTGCGACAATAAAAACATGGGCGCGGCCCCTAGTATTCGAACTAGAGTGCCATAAGCATCTGATCGGGAAGTACCAATCCTTCGCGTAATGCGGAAGAAATCTCCAACGATTTGCAACCTCTGAACAGCTGACTGGCTCTCGCCGCATCATGACAGTTAGTTTTCGGCTTTCTCTACTGAGGTGCTCCTTTGGATAAACCAAGGCACAATCACAGTAGTTCTCCCTTTACTACCTTAGCCAATATAGTGGAACATAAGGTAGCAAGCACAGGAGCCAGGCAACCCAACTATTGACCAAAGACATGATTCAGAGCCAATGCATATAATGCTAAATTCGGGGTGCCGAACTATACTTATAAAAAGTATTCGGACTTTTATTGTCGTAATGTGGGGTGCTATGAAGCCCCTGGCGAACATGAAACGTAGCAAAGTGTACGGGTGCTACCTGATAGGGTTATCCACAGGGGAGCTAAAAAAAGGAAATAGAAAATGTGCGAAGGTAAAAAGCTGGAGTCCTACAGCTCCAGCCGCAAACTGTTCTCATTGTAATTTAATTAGTACATCAAAGCACATTGATACAGGTAGTGCGATAAGAAACGGACTATTTGACATGCTGACACCAAGGGAGAGCTGCATGTGGGTCCTGAAAAACAGGTAAAGTTATCGTCAACGGAATCACCTAAAAAGTCCCTCATATGTCTGCGGTTCTCGCCGTCTTGGTGTGTTTATCCTTCAAGAGGACCGATGACCAGGCCATCAGATGGTGGATGTGGGATGGAGACCTAAAAAGGAAACAAGTAAAGGTAAAAGTATGTGTGTATCCGATGTCGATTGAGCCGTACTACGAACCATAAGCTAGCCATGCCTCCGTCGATGCCCATGGGATTTTGAGTGCGTAGTTATGTACGCGTGGCACGAATGCCACCACTTGATCGGAACTACAACGGAGGCCGGATTGCTAGTCGAGCTTCTGACAAGCCAAGCTCTCCTGCAGCAGAGTAGTTCGGACCCTCTTAACGGTGGGCTCGGCAGCCGAATTAAGGTTCGGCTTGAGAAGGCCGCTCTGTACTTCTGCTGCTAAGGCAGCTGTGTGCTCTTTTGTATGGAGGGAGTGTTCCGTATTTGCATTGACTGTTATGACGCCGCGTGGGCCGGGCATCTTGAGCTTGAGATAAGCATAGTGTGGTACTGCGTTGAATCGAGTGAACGCGGTTCGTCCGAGCAGTGTGTGATAGCCGCTGCGAAAAGGAACGATATCGAAGATTAACTCCTCGCTTCGGAAGTTGTCCGGAGATCCAAAGACAACCTCTAGTGTGATTGAGCGTGCACAGTGGGCCTCTACACTTGGTATGACTCCTTTGAAGGTAGTCCTGGTGGGCTTGATCCGAGATGGGTTAATGCCCATTTTTCGCGTTGTATCCTGATAGAGCAGATTAAGGCAGCTACCTCCGTCCATAAGGACGCGAGTCAAGTGGAACCCATCAATTATTGGGTCTAGGACAAGTGTGGCTGAGCCACCGTGACGGATACTGGTCGGATGATCCCGGTGATCAAAGGTGATCGGGCATGACGACCATGGATTAAATTTTGGGGCGACTGGCTCTATCACGTAGACGTCCCTGAGCGCATGCTTGTGCTCCCTCTTGGGGATGTGGGTAGCATATATCATGTTCACCATTTTGACCTGAGGGGGAAACTTCTTCTGTCCCCCTGTGTTCGGTTGCTGGGGCTCGTCGTCATTGTCCTCGCTTTGCGATCCCTTTTGCCTGTTCTCGGCATTTAATTTGCGGGCCTGTTTAAAAACCCATCAATCTCTATTTGTATGATTGGGTGGTTTGTCTGGGGTGCCATGAATCTGGCACGGACGATCAAGTATGCGGTCCAAGCTGGATGGGCCTGAATTGTTCTTTTGGAACGGCTTCTTCCGCTGACCGAACTTAGAGCCCCTGAATCCGGCATTGACTGTCGTGTCCTCAGTGTTATCACTATTTCGACATTTATATTTGTTGCGTCGAGACTTGTCTTTGCTGGTTTTAGCTTCAGGGGTGCCGGTGTCGCTTGCATTGCTTTTGCTACGGGCCAACCAACTGTCCTCGCCCGCACAAAATCGGGTCATGAGTGTCATGAGGGCTGCCATGGATTTTGGCTTTTCTTGGCCGAGGTGGCGAGCGAGCCATTCGTCGCGGATGCTGTGTTTGAAGGCTGCTAGGGCTTCAGCATCTGAGCAATCGACAATTTGGTTCTTTTTAGTTAAGAACCTAGTCCAAAATTTCCTGGCAGACTCTCCGGGCTGTTGAACTATATGGCTTAAGTCATCAGCGTCCGGAGGTCAAACATATGTACCTTGGAAGTTATCGAGGAAGGCCTCTTCCAAGTCCTCCCAGCTGCCAATAGAATTTGCAGGCAGACTGTTGAGCCAGTGCCGAGCTGGCCCCTTGAGTTTTAAAGGGAGGTATTTGATGGCGTGGAGGTCATCACCGCAGGCCATATGAATGTGGAGAATGAAGTCTTCGATCCACACCGCGGGGTCCGTGGTTCCATCGTATGATTCTATATTCACGGGTTTGAACCCTTATGGGAATTCATGATCCAGGACCTCATCTACGAAGCAATGAGGGTGTGCGGCGCCTCTATATCAGGCCGTATCGCGACGTAGCTCTGATGGAGTTTGTATGTGGTTTTCAGCCTGCTCATGACTAAATTTGTCACGTCCGAATAGGTGGTCGTCGTCGCGTGTTGAGGCACGTCCTCGCGAACCGTAGATTGATCTAGTATGTCCTGCTTTATTATTCAGGTTTTGCCAGAGGTCATATGTGTGACCGTGGGCTAATTTGCCTCTACCTGTGCGCTGAGACAGGGCTGGCTGGTGTTTGGCGTGAGTTGCTGTTTTGTCTTGACCACGTGGTGGTCGGTCAGCCGCATTGTACGATGGAGGTATGTATTCCGGTGCCTCCTCGTCAAACTGAGGTAGCAATTTGTGCTTTGGATACTTTTTGGTTGGGCGCTTGAGGTCGTATTCTTCGGCTGTTAGGACATCAGTCCATTTATCATTGAGCAGATCCTAGTCACCTTGAAGCTTCTGCTTCTTCTTTTTCAGGCTCCTTGCGGTGGCTATTAGCTAGCGCTTGAAGCGCTCTTGTTCCAGAGGTTCCTCAGGCACGAAAATAGCTTCCGTCCTTTGAGTCTTCGTGCATGGCCTGCTTGCCAGGGCTAGCCTGCCCATCTTCCCCTTCATCTTGTTCTTTAGCTGTTTCAATGGGGTCTTTGTTGTCTTCGGCACCTTCTAGGGTATTATATTCTCCTGTGCCGGTGTTGCTATCTTTACTGCGACATGACTTAGAGCGGCGCCGCTGACGCCGGCGCTTGGATTGTATTTCAGAAGGTTTATCTTCGGCTGGATCTTCCTTGTCATTGCCGCTGTTCTCCTTTGGTGCCTCCACCATGTATACATCATACGAGGAAGTGGCCGTCCAGCGTCTGGTGAACGGCGAGTTCTGAGCCTCTTCTTCTCCGGCATCGTCGTCCATACCATCGATGTCCACGGAGTCGTAATCAAGTGCGCCGGTCAAATCCTCGACTGTGGCAATGAAGTGGGTGGCGGGTGGGCAACAATATTCTCCATTGTCAGCCCCTAGTTCGAATGGATATAGTTCGGCTATGAATCCTCTGCCAAGGACAGGTTTTTTAACGAGTTTAGCACATCGTCCAAAGGTGGGTGCTCGAAGATGTCTGCGGCGCTGAACTCGAAGATCGATAAAGGATCGAGTTCGGCATCTGCGGGCTCACATGGTATGGAACTTAAGACCGGGGGCGAGTCCGGTGTTCCGCTGACAAAACGTCGTGAGAGGTTAAGTCTATGTGCGGCTCCAATGTCGTGGAATATGTGGCCTCCTTATCAGGGTTGATCCTCCCATCCTTGGATGGCGCAGCTTGCTCCGGATCTAGGGCCGGAGCGGTTATAGGAGCAATCTCCTGGGTGCGGCCAGATGACAGATTTAGGTCATGATCATCAGGGTGACCCGGAGCGGCTACCGCGGTCTCGAATCCGGCGAAGATCAAGTCTCCACGGATGTCTGCAACGTAGTTCAAGCTCCCAAATCTGACCTGATGGCCAGGGGCGTAGCTTTCGATCTGCTCCAGAAGGCCAAACAAGTTGGCCCGCAGTGCGAAGCCGCCGAACACGAAGATCTGTCTGAGGAGGAAAGTTTCTCCTTGGACAACGTCATTATTGACGATCAAAGGGGCCATCAAATCTTTTGGCGACAGCACAGTGGAACTCTTAATGAAAGCACCAATGTCGGTGTCAAAACCGGCGGATCTCGGGTAGGGGGTCCCGAACTGTGCGTCTAAGGTCGATGGTAACAGGAGACAAGGGACACGATGTTTACCCAGGTTCGGGCCCTCTCTACGGAGGTAATACCCTACGTCCTGCTTGACTGATATTGATGAATATGAGTGTTACAAGAGTTGATCTACCTCGAGATCATAATGGCTAAACCCTAGAGGTCTAGCTCGTATGGCTATGATAATAAATCTCTCCTATCCGGACTAGGTCCTCCGGTTTATATAGACACCAGAAGGATCTAGGGTTACACAAGGTCAGTTATAAAGAAGGGAATCTACATATCCGGTCGCCAAGCTTTCCTTCCACGCCAAGGAGATTCCCATCCGGACTCGGGTACAGTGTTCAGTCTTCGTATCTTCATAGCCCATCAGTCCGGCCCATGGCCAACAAGCCAGACGCCCGAGGACCCCTTAGTCCAGGACTCCCTCACCACCGTCCCCCTCTACTTCTCCGAGCGCAAACCAAAGCTTTCGCCTCCGCTTGCTGCCACCGCGCCCCCATTGCCCTTGATTCCTCACCCCCTCTCATCCGCCATGGCTCCCAAGTCAGGCAAGGGCAAGGGAGCGGCCAAGGATGCCGGAGATCGAGTTGGTGGAGCTACGGATGCAGTATGCCCTTTTCACCTCGACGGTCGATGCGCTCACCCTCAAGGAGAAGTACAGGCCCCTGTGGGGAAGGGAGACGTCGGGGCATCCCACTACGCGCATCATCCCGGCCTCCTTCTCCAAGGCCTGTCCAAATCGGTATCCTTTTTTGTCGACTATTTCTCCTGCGGGCTCTGCCCCCCTTTCTTAGATTTCTTCAACGACATCATGCACACCTACGGCTTACACCTTCTGGACTTCACACCGAACGCCGTGGTGTGCATGGCCTTCTTCGCACATCTTTGCGAGGGCTTCGCCGGAGTGCTCCCGAGCACGACGCTCCTCCGCCATTACTTCACCCCTCGCATCCAGCCAGGGGTGCCATCTCTGGCTGCATCACCTGGATCCCAAGGACCCAGAGCAGGGGCACGTACCCGGAGGGTGCCCAGAAGGAGAGGTGGGATGAGTGGCAGGGTCGATGGTGCTGCATCGAGGAGACAGATCCGCAGGAGTTATGCCGGGTCCGTCAGAGGTCACTGGTCCACAACAAGGACTGGGGCAAGCTCGACATCGATGATGAGAAGCTCACGGTTGCCATCACTAGGATCCATCGCCTTACCTCATCCGGGCTCACTATCGAGATGATCGGGGCTGACTTCATCCGCCGTCGGATTGCCCCACTGCACAATAAGGGGAGGCCGAACTGGGACTTCAGGAATGCGGCCGATATCATGAGGCTCCGCCCCTGCCTGAACCACAACTTCATGGTGCTGTAGCATGCTCATCTTTGCCAGAGGCTTTTTCAGCTCAAGGTTGATGAGGTCGGCAGGGTCGAGAAGACCGGCAAGGTCGAGAAGACCGGCAGGGTTGCCAAGGCCAGCAAGTCTCTGTTCGGGTTGCCAGCGGGGGTGGTCCCGTAGAGCAACAACTCTTAGCAGACCGCCATCATCGCCATGATGCTGGTTTTCAACGCGTACGGCCTCTATATGACCTGGGTTGAGCCAACGGCGGAGCTGGTGCAGGCATTCTTCGACAACTTGTCCGAGAGGTACGTTCATGACGAGCCGTAGCTCATCCGCGACACCATTGAGGAGGAGCTGGCGTACATTGCCGCCAGGGTGGAGGAGGCAGCACTTGCTGAGGAGGCCGGCAGCCTCGGCACTATGGAGAACGAGGCTGATGCGACCGCAGAAGAGAGGGAGTTTGCCGAGTGGATGGAGTCTGCTGGGGAACCCAGTGGCAGCGGCGCCGGGGTTCCCCTTGTCGAAGAAGTGGTCGAGGAGTTGGCCGAAGAGGAGACTGAGGCGGATGACTCCTCGGTCCCGGGGAGGAAACGCATCCTGCGACGGGCTAGCTCCGGCGAGCCGGTCCGGCCCGGCAGGACCACGCAGCGGCAACAGGCCCAGGCGCAGCCCGCGTGCCAGACGAGGGTTGCGGCAGCGAAGAAGGCCGCGCCCGCCGCCTCTTCCTTGTCCAAACGGCCCAGGACTCCAGCCCCTTCTCCTCCCCTAGCGGACGCCGCCCCGGAGGCCGATTTCGACCTCGGGTCCTTTAGCTCAAAGAGGAAGAGGAGGCCAGCGGAGGAGGACCAGTAAGCATCTTGCCCCTCATCATTTCTTGACCCTCCGCCTGTGCCATCCTTCCCTGACTGGATCTTATCTTTGTAGTGACACAGAGACACTGGCCTAGAGAGCGGCGAAGAGGGCCAAAGCTTTGACGGGCGACGAGCCCTCGGCGAGCGCACCGCACACATCGGCGTTGGTGGTGATCAGCCCGGACAACAGCCCTCGACGCAGCCCCCGCTTCAGCCCCCCAGCATGAGTGCATTATCGACTCCCCACCAGCGGGCGTTGGGGCGTGAATCCTTGGTGCTGACCTTGCCGGGTTTGCGGGAGGAGAGCGGCAACAGGAGGAGCCGCTGAGGGCCGCCCCTAACATGCCGCCCCCGTCGACCACACCACCCAGAGGGGCGTCCCCGGCAAGGGCACCTACTATCGAGCCCACGTGCATGGAGGAAGAGGGGCAAGCATGGGCACTAGTGGCTCCGTCCCGGCAAAGAACGTTGGTGGGGAGGGAACCACTTCTTCTCAGCTCGGCACAGGTAAGTGTCCTGCCTCCCGTCCCTTGCTATCTTTGCCATGCAATGCCCTTTCTTTTCTTTGTTCTGATCTTTGATTTTGACCTTGCTTCATTCCCCCTTTCTGGTTTCCAGACCCTCCCTCGATGGACCAGGTGGACGTCGACGCCTTCATCGAGGAGGTCGCCAAGGATGTCGAAGCTGAGGCCACCAGGATCGCAGCTAAGGAAGCTGCCAAGTCCGCTACCGAGGAGGCCGACAAAGGGCACATCAAGGACACCGGTGAGGCTGCTGCCGGGGAGGCCAGCAAGGGTGCTGCCGAGGAGGCCGCCAAGGGGCTCCCAGGGAGGCCGGCAAGGAAACTGTCGAGGAGGCCGCCAAGGAGCCCGCCGGGGAGGGGGTGGCCGATGACCAACATTCCTCCCCTGCAGCCCCCACCCCCGGCACCTACTTGAAGGTGGGTGATGATCTGTTCATCTGCCTCCCAGGGACGGCAAACACCAGGGCGCCAGCCGAGGGGTAGGTTTTTGATGATGAGGTGCTCACCACCGCCGAGCTCCAGGTTGTCGGCGTACCGATCGCCAGCGGCGGTGGTTCCCAAGAGGAGCAGCTCCTATGGGCCATGAGCGCCAATTTCAGAAGCTTCAGGAGCTCTATCGTGCCCACCAGGATAAGGTGAACTCCAGGATGGCGGTTGTGGACAAGGTAGAAGCGGATTTTCAGGAGCGCGTCGCTCAGACGCAAGTCTGGTTCGGCGAGCCCTGGGAGGATCTGAGGACCGCCCAGGTTGAGCTAGATGAGCGCAAGCAAGAGCTCATCCTGAATCAGGCCGACATCGAGAAGGCCCAAGAGGCGGTGAAGGAACAGGCCGCCCAGGACGAAGCTGCCCAGCATTAGCAGCAAGCTCTACTGGACACCCAGGAAGAAGACCTCGTTGCGTGTGAGCAGGCGCTTGCCGCCATGCTCCGGGGCAAGGACGAGGAGATCGGGAAGATCGTCACGCAGCAGGCCCAGGAGCTGGAGCAGAAGCACAAGGACGCACTTGATGCTTTGGCCCTGGACCAAGCCGGCAAGGTGGAGAAGCTGGAGCTGGAGCGGGAGGGGCAGAAGAAGGAGATCTTGGAGCTGACGGAGGAGAGGGACACGGCCAACCGCACTCTGGCGGATTTGCAGGTTGCCATCTTCGACAAGACCAAGCTGCTCTCCGAGGCCAACGGCTCCATTGTGTTGGAAATATGCCCTAGAGGCAATAATAAATTGATTATTATTATATTTCCTTGTTCATGATAATCGTTTATTATCCATGCTATAATTGTATTAATAGGAAACTCAGATACATGTGTGGATACATAGACAACACCATGTCCCTAGTAAGCCTCTAGTTGACTAGCTCGTTGATCAATAGATGGTTACGGTTTCCTGACCATGGACATTGGATGTCGTTGATAACGGGATCACATCATTAGGAGAATCATGTGATGGACAAGACCCAATCATAAGCCTAGCACAAAGATTGTGTAGTTCGTATGCTAAAGCTTTTCTAATGTCAAGTATCATTTCCTTAGACCATGAGATTGTGCAACTCCCGGATACCGTAGGAATGCTTTGGGTGTGCCAAATGTCACAACGTAACTGGGTGGCTATAAAGGTACACTACGGGTATCTCCAAAAGTGTCTGTTGGGTTGGCACGAATCGAGACTGGGATTTGTCACTCCGTGTGACGGGGAGGTATCTCTGGGCCCACTCGGTAGGACATCATCATATGCGCAATGTGACCAAGGAGTTGATCACGGGATGATGTGTTACGGAACGAGTAAAGAGACTTGCCGGTAATGAGATTGAACAAGGTACCGGATACCGACGATCGAATCTCGGGCAAGTACAATACCGCTGGACAAAGGGAATTGTATACGGTATTGACTGAATCCTTGACATCGTGGTTCATCCGATGAGATCATCGTGGAACATGTGGGAGCCAACATGGGTATCCAGATCCCGCTGTTGGTTATTGGCCGGAGAGGTGTCTCGGTCATGTCTGCATGATTCCCGAACCCGTAGGGTCTACACACTTAAGGTTCGATGACGCTAGGGTTATAGGGAAAGTATGTACGTGGTTACCGAATGTTTTTCGGAGTCCCGGATGAGATCCCGGATGTTACGAGGAGTTCCGGAATGGTCCGGAGGTAAAGATTGATATATTGGACGAAGGGTTTTGGAGTCCGGGAGTGTTCCGGAGGTACCGGTGATGACCAGCATGACCGAAAGGTGTTTCGGGAGCCCCGGCAAGTGTTGGGGGGCTTCATGGGCCAAGGGAAGGGGGCAAACCAGCCCACTAAGGGGCTGTGCGCCCCCTCACCTATTCCCACGTGACCAGGGGGTTTGGGGCGCCCCATCTAGGGTTCCCACCTCCTGGCTTGGGGGCCAAGTCACCCAAGGGGGAGATCCCATCTGCCCTGGCCGCCGCCCCCCCCCCCTAGGGGAAACCCTAGGGCGCCTCCCCCTCCCCCTTGCCCCTATATATAGTGGAGGTTTTGGGGCTGCCCAAGACACGAGATGAACTCTCCCAAGGCGCAGCCTTACCTCTCTCCCTCCTCGTCTCTCGTAGTGCTTGGTGAAGCCCTGCTAGAGTTCCGCGCTCCTCCACCACAACCACGCTGTTGTGCTGCTGCTGGATGGAGTCTTCCCCAACCTCTCCTTCTCCCCTTGCTGGATCAAGGCGTGGGAGACGTCACCGGGCTGCATGTGTGTTGAACGCGGAGGTGTCGTCCGTTCGGCACTAGGATCATCGGTGATTTGGATCATGATGAGTATGACTCCATCAACCCCGTTTACTTGAACGCTTCCGCTTAGCGATCTACAAGGGTATGTAGATGCACTCTCCTTCCCTCATTGCTAGATTACTCCATAGATTGATCTTGCTGTTGCGTGGAAAATTTTGAATTTCTGCTACGTTCCCCAACAGTGGCATCATGAGCTACGTCTATGCGTAGTTTCTATGCATGAGTAGAACACAAGGCAGTTGTGGGCGTTGATATTGTCAATTATCTTGCCGTTACTAGTCTTATCTTGATTCGGCGGCATTGTGGGATGAAGCGGCCCAGACCAACATTACACGTACACTTACGTGAGACCGGTTCCATCGACTGACATTCACTAGTTGCATAAGGTGGCTGGCGGGTGTCTGTCTCTCCCACTTTAGTCGGATCGGATTCGATGAACATGGTCCTTATGAAGGGTAAATAGAAATTGGCAATTCACATTGTGGTTTTGGCGTAGGTAAGAAACGTTCTTGCTAGCAACCTATAGCAACCACGTAAAAACTTGCAACAACAATTAGAGGACGTCTAACTTATTTTTGCAGCAAGTGTTTTGTGATGTGATATGGCCAAAGGATATGATGAATGATATATGTGATGTATGAGATGATCATGTTCTTGTAATAGGAATCACGACTTGCATGTCGATGAGTATGACAACCGGCAGGAGCCATAGGAGTTGTCTTAATTTATTTATGACCTGTGTGTCAACATAAACGTCATGTAATTACTTACTTTATTGCTAACTGTTAGCCATAGTAGTAGAAGTAATAGTTGGCGAGACAACTTCACGAAGACACAATGATGGAGATCATGATGATGGAGATCATGGTGTCATGCCGGTGACGATGATGATCATGGAGCCCTGAAGATGGAGATCAAAAGGAGCAAAGTGATGATGGCCATATCATGTCACTATTTGATTGCATGTGATGTTTATCATGTTTTACATCTTATTTGCTTAGAACGACGGTAGCTAAAATAAGATGATCCCTCGCAATAATTTCAAGAAAAGTGTTCCCCCTAACTGTGCACCATTGTGAAGGTTCGCCGTTTCGAAGCACCACGTGATGATCGGGTGTGATAGATTCTTACGTTCGAATACAACGGGTGTTGACGAGCCTAGCATGTACAGACATGGCCTCGGAACACATGCGAAACACTTAGGTTGACTTGACGAGCCTAGCATGTACAGACATGGCCTCGGAACACGGAGGACCGAAAGGTCGAACATGAGTCGTATAGAAGATATGATCAACATGAGATGTTCACCGATGATGACTAGTCCGTCTCACGTGATGATCGGACACGGCCTAGTTGATTCGGATCATGTATCACTTAGATGACTAGAGGGATGTCTATCTGAGTGGGAGTTCATGAAATAATCAGATGAACTCAATTATCATGAACATAGTCAAAAGGACTTTGCAAATTATGTCGTAGCTTACGCTTTAGTTCTACTGTTTGATATGTTCCTAGAGAAAATTTAGTTGAAAGTTGATAGTAGCAATTATGCGGACTGAGTCCGTATACTGAGGATTGTCCTCATTGCTGCGCAGAAGGATTATGTCCTTAATGCACCGCTCAGTGAGCTGAACCTCAAGCGTCAGTTGTGGATGTTGCGAACATCTGACATACACGTTTTGATGACTACATGATAGTTCAGTGCGTAATGCTAAATGGTTTAGAATTGAGGCACCAAAGACGTTTTTGAAACATCGCAGAACATATGAGATGTTCCAAGGACTGAAATTGGGATTTCAGTTTAGTGCCCACGTCAAGAGGTATGAGACCTCTGACAAGTTTCCTAAGCCTGCAAACTAAGGAGAAAAGCTCAATCGTTGAGCATGTGCTCAGATTGTATGAGTACAACAATCGCATGAATCGAGTGGGAGTTGATCTTCCAGATGAGATAGTGATGGTTCTCCAAAGTCACTGTCACCAAGCTACTGGAGCTTCGTGATGAACTATAACATATCAGGGATAGATATGATCCTTGAGCTATTCGCGACACCGCGAAAGTAGAAATCAAAAGGGAGCATCAATTGTTGATGGTTAGTAGAACCACTAAGTTTCAAGAAGGGCAAGGGCAAGAAAGGGATACTTCATGAAACGACAAATCAGTTGCCGTTCTAGTAAAGAAACCCAAAGTTGAACCCAAGCCCGAGACTAAGTGCTTCTGTAATAAGGGGAACGGTCACTGAAGCAGAACCACCCTAGATACTTGGTAGATGAGAAGGCTGGCAAGGTTGAAAGAAGTATGTATTGGACATACATTATATTAAATGTGTACTTTACTAGTACTCCTAGTAGCAGCAGGGTATAAGATACCGGTTCGGTTGCTAAGTGTTAGTAACTCGAAATAAAAGGCTAAGGAATAAACGGAGACTAGCCAAAGGTGAGATGATGATAGGTGTTGGAAGTGTTTCCAAGGTTGATGTGATCAAACATCGCACGCTCCCTCTACCATCGGGATTGGTGTTAAACCTAAATAATTGTTATTTGGTGTTTGCGTTGAGCATAGACATGATTGGATTATGTTTATCGCAATACGGTTATTCATTTAAAGAGAATAATGGTTATTCTGTTTATTTGAATAATACCTTCAATGGTCTTACACCTAAAATGAGTGGTTTATTGAATCCCGATCGTAGTGATACACATGTTCATGCCAAAAGATATAAGATAGTAATGATATTACCACATACTTGTGGCACTGCAATTTTAGTCACAATGGTATAAAACGCATGAAGAAGCTCCATGTTGATGGATCTTTGGACTCGCCTGATTTTGAATCACTTGAGACATGCAAATCATACCACATGGGCAAGATGACTGAAAGGCCTCGTTTTCAGTAAGATGGAACAAGAAAGCAACTTGTTGGAAGTAATACATCTTGATGTATACAGTCCAATGAGTGCTGAGGCATGTAGTGGATATCGTTATGTTCTTACTTCACAAAGTCTGAAATATTGAAAGGTTCAAGTAATTTCAGGGTGAAGTTGAAAGATCATCGTGACAAGAGGATGAAATATCTATGATATGATCATAGAGACGAATATCTGAATTACGAGTTTGGCACAGAATTAAGACATTGTGGAAATTGTTTCACAACTGATACAGCCTAGAACACCATAGTGTGATGGTGTGTCCGAACGTAATAACTGCACCCTATTGGATATGATGCATACCATGATGTCTCTTATCGAATTACCACTATAGTTTATGGGTTTGGGCATTAGAGACAACCACATTCACTTTAAATAGGGCACCACGCAATTCCGTTTGAGTCGACACCGTATGAACTATGGTTCAGAGAAACCTAGGCTGTCGTTTCTTAAAAGTTTGAGGCTGCGACGCTTATGTGAAAAAGTTTCAAGCTGATAAGCTCGAACCCAAAGAGGATAAATGCATCTTCATAGGACACCCAAAACAGTTGGGTATACCTCCCGTCTCAGATCCAAAAGCAATAGGGATTGTTTCTAGAATCGGGTCCTTTCTTGAGGAAAAGTTTCTCTCGAAAGAATTGAGTGGGAGGATGGTGGAGACTTGATGAGGTTATTGAACCGTCACTTCAACTAGTGTATAGCAGGGCACAAGAAGTTGTTCCTGTGGCACCTACACCAATTGAAGTGGAAGCTTATGATAGTGATCATGAAACTTTGGATCAAGTCACTACCAAGACCTTGTAGGACGACAAGGATGCATACTACTTCAGAGTGGTACGTAATCCTGTCTTGGAGGTCATGTTGCTAGACAACAATGAACCTACGAGTTATGGAGAAGCGATGGTGGGCCCGGATTCCGAAATATGGCTCGAGGCCATAAAATCCGAGAGAGGATCCATGTATGAAAACAAAGTGTAGACTTTGGAAGAACTACTTGATGGTCGTAAGGCTGTTAGGTACATGTGGATTTTAAGAAGAAGACGGACGTGGACGGTAATGTCACCGTCTATGAAGCTCGACTTGTGGCAAAGAGTTTTTCACAAGTTCAAGTAGTTGACTACGATGAGATTTTCTCACCCATAGCGATGCTTAAGTCCGTCGGAATCATGTTAGCATAAGCTGCATTTATGAAATCTGGCAGATGGATGCCAAAACAAGTTTCCTTACCAGTTTTCGTAAGGAAAGGTTGTATGTGATACAATCAGAAAGGTTTTGTCGATCCTAAGGATGCTAAAAGGTATGCTAGCTCCAGCGATCCTTCCATGGACTAGAGCAAGCATCTCGGAGTCAGAATATACACTTTGATGGAGTAATCAAATTTTATGGGTTTATACAATGTTTGTTAGAAACTTGTATTTACAATAAAGTGAGTGGGAGCACTACAACATTTCTGATAAGTATATGTGGATGACATATTGTTGATCTGAAATGATGTAGAATTTCTGGAAAGCATATAGGGTTATTTGAACGGTGTTTTTCAATGGAAAACCTGGATTAAGCTACTTGAACATTGAGCATCAAGATCTATAAGGATAGATCAAAAAACGCTTAATGGTACTTTCAAATGAGCACATACCTTGACATGATCTTGAAGGTGTTCAAGATGGATCAGCCAAAGAAGGAGTTCTTGCCTGAGTTGTAAGGTATGAAGTTAAGACTTAAAGCTCGACCACGGCAGAAGAAAGAGGAAGGACGAAGGTCGTCCCCTATGCTCTTGTCATGGGCTCTATACGATATGCCATGTTGAGTACAGCACCTGATGTGTGCCTTGCCACATGTCTGGCAAGAGGGTACAAAGGTGATCTAGGAGTAGATCACCAGATAGCGGTCAAAATTATCCTTAGAGGAATAAGGATATGTTTCTCAGTTATGGAGGTGATAAAGAGTTCGACGTAAAGAGTTACGTCGATGCAAGCTTAACACCTATCCGGATAGCTCTGAGTAGAGATACCGGATACGTATAATGGAGCAACAATTTGGAATAGCTCCAAGTAGAACAGTTATTTGAAATGGTTCCAAATATAGCGTAGAGATTTGCGAAGTACATATGGATCTGAATGTTGCACACCCGTTGACTAAAACCTCTCTCACAAGCAACATGATCAAACCCAGAACTCATTGAGTGTTAATCACATAGTGATGTGAACTAGATTGTGAACTCTAGTAAACTCTTTGGATGTTGGTCACATGGCGATGTGACCTGTGAATGTTAATCACATGGCGATGTGAACTAGATTATTGACTCTAGTGCAAGTGGGAGACTATTGGAAATATGCCCTAGAGGCAATAATAAATTGATTATTATTATATTTCCTTATTCATGATAATCGTTTATTATCCATGCTATAATTGTATTGATAGGAAACTCAGATACATGTGTAGATACATAGACAACACCATGTCCCTAGTAAGCCTCTAGTTGACTAGCTCGTTGATCAATAGATGGTTACGGTTTCCTGACCATGGAAATTGGATGTCGTTGATAACGAGATCACATCATTAGGAGAATCATGTGATGGACAAGACCCAATCATAAGCCTAGCACAAAGATCGTGTAGTTCGTATGCTAAAGCTTTTCTAATGTCAAGTATCATTTCCTTAGACCATGAGATTGTGCAACTCCCGGATACCGTAGGAATGCTTTGGGTGTGCCAAACGTCACAACGTAACTGGGTGGCTATAAAGGTACACTACGGGTATCTCCAAAAGTGTCTGTTGGGTTGGCATGAATCGAGACTGGGATTTGTCACTCCGTGTGACGGGGAGGTATCTCTGGGCCCACTCGGTAGGACATCATCATATGCGCAATGTGACCAAGGAGTTGATCACGGGATGATGTGTTATGGAACGAGTAAAGAGACTTGCTGGTAACGAGATTGAACAAGGTATCGGATACCGACGATCGAATCTCGGGCAAGTACAATACCGCTGGACAAAGGGAATTGTATACGGGATTGACTGAATCCTTGACATCGTGGTTCATCTGATGAGATCATGGTGGAACATGTGGGAGCCAACATGGGTATCCAGATCCCGCTGTTGGTTATTGGCCGGAGAGGTGTCTCGGTCATGTCTGCATGATTCCCGAACCCGTAGGGTCTACACACTTAAGGTTCGATGACGCTAGGGTTATAGGGAAAGTATGTACGCGGTTACCGAATGTTGTTCAGAGTCCCGGATGAGATCCCGGACGTTGCGAGGAGTTCCGGAATGGTCCGGAGGTAAAGATTGATATATTGGACGAAGGGTTTTGGAGTCCGGGAGTGTTCCGGAGGTACCGGGTGATGACCAGCATGACCGAAAGGTGTTTCGGGAGCCCCGACAAGTGTTGGGGGGCTTCATGGGCCAAGGGAAGGGGGAAAACCAGCCCACTAAGGGGCTGTGCGCCCCCCTCACCTATTCCCACGTGACCAGGGGGTTTGGGGCGCCCCATCTAGGGTTCCCACCTCCTGGCTTGGGGGCCAAGTCACCCAAGGGGGAGATCCCATCTGCCCTGGCCGCCGCCCCCCTAGGGGAAACCCTAGGGCGCCTCCCCCTCCCCCTTGCCCCTATATATAGTGGAGGTTTTGGGGCTGCCCAATACACGAGATGAACTCTCCCAAGGCGCAGCCCTACCTCTCTTCCTCCTCGTCTCTCGTAGTGCTTGGTGAAGCCCTGCTAGAGTTTCGCGCTCCTCCACCACCACCACGCCGTCGTGCTGCTGCTGGACGGAGTCTTCCCCAACCTCTCCTTCTCCCCTTGCTGGATCAAGGCGTGGGAGATGTCACCGGGCTGCATGTGTGTTGAAAGCGGAGGTGCTGTCCGTTCGGCACTAGGATCATCAGTGATTTGGATCACGACGAGTACGACTCCATCAACCCCGTTCACTTGAACGCTTCCGCTTAGCGATCTACAAGGGTATGTAGATGCACTCTCCTTCCCTCGTTGCTAGATTACTCCATAGATTGATCTTGGTGTTGTGTGGAAAATTTTGAATTTCTTCTACGTTCCCCAACACATTAATGATCTGAAGCTGAAACTGAACACCTTGGAAGGGATGGTTTCGGAGGTCATGGCCCAAGAGGAGACCCTGGATAAGGCCCTTGAGAGCGAGAGGCAGCTGCGGAAGGATGATGCCGCTGCCCACAATGACTATGTGGGCAGCGTAAATCTCTGGATCGGCCGCCTCATCGACGTTGCCGAGAAGCTCACCATGCAGCTAGCCATCATGGGCATGCCGGATGTCAGGTACTCCTAGGAGGCGAACACAAGCCCCAATGTCAGGCTGACCTTGTTCTTCGAGCGTGTCCTCGACGCCCTAGAGCAACTCTGCTCCAATTGAGTGACTTATCTAGCCAATGAGGCCCGGAGGCTTTGCTGGGGCGCCCTGACCAAGGTGCTCACCAAGGTGGCGTTCTGGAACCCCAGCGTCGACTTCGCCAACGCACTTGAGAGCTTGCCGGAGGATGCTGGCCTCACGGCGCTCAAAGAGTGTATCGAGCCCATCATCAGCTGCGTCGACGGAGTCAAGAGGGTGGAGGGCCAGCGCCGGAACTAGCCACCCCGTTCCTCATTGCAGCTGCAAGTTCACGCCCAAGACAATTTTATCTTAAGTTAGAACGGCGGCAACCACTGATGTAATATAACCTTGTAGTATTCTAAAATAGTGTGTGCTATCTTCCTGTTTCATCTTTCTTTGTATGTACGCACCCTACGCTTAGTTGGATAGGTTTGCCGGCGCGTAAACTCGTGTTGTGGCACTTTGAGGAATGGATCCTTAGCAGCCTGCCAGGGGGCGCTTGTTGCCGGGCAAGCCAACTTGCCATTCTCGGCGCAGCCGCCTGATCTGTTGAGCGGACTTGAAACAGAACAAGAGCGTTGCCAATAGCGGAAGGAATCCCTTGGGTGCAGGCTTTCCATACAAAGAGAAAAATACTTCAAGGAAAATAACCTTATATAAAAGGAAATTTTGTTTAAAAAAACTACAGCGCGCGGCTGGCCGAGTCCTTTAGGCCCGTGCGAGGTGTTTAGCCTTTTTCTTCTCTGTTTCGTTTATTTTTGTGTACGTTTAGTCCCACATTGTCTAGCTTTTGACCTCAAAGCCTTTTTTCCACCTATAAATATAGACCCATAGAGCCTCCAAAAATCATCCGATTCGGGTTAAATCAATATTTTTGGTTTGACTAGATTTATTAAAGAAAAATATGTTTTCTCTCCGGTGAGATTTCTGAAAATTGTATCTTCTCTTCGAACTCGTCTTTTCTCTACCTTATAAAGGTATCTTTCTTCGTTTTCTTTTTATACTTCCGTAGTTTATTATTTTCTAGACTAGTATAGTAGAATAATTAGATTAATAATTAGTCTCTATATTTATATATTAGACACTGAATTCTTTTAGCCGTAGCTATTTTTCTTCCGTAAAACAGCTTGGCCCTGATTTTTCAAATAGCCATAACTTTTCATTCATTTATCCAAATTAGATGAAACCAGCGTCTATAGCTTCGTCTTGTTTTCTCCTATCCAGTGAACCTATCACATCAACTTTTTGAAATTTTCAAATTTCAAAATTTGTTCAGATTCATATTCAAACTTCTTTTGAACATAACTTGAGTTTCGTAACTCTGATTTAGTTGATTCTTTTTGCAAATCGAAGCTCTTGACCTAAATTTTCTCATAAGGCAAAATTCACATAATTTTGGTACTGTTAGAAATTGTTTTATGTTGCAAGAGTTATTTGCTTGGTTTTGATGTTTCCTGAATTGTCTTCTTCATTCTTTGTGATCTTTTGAGGATTGCTTATGTGTGGTTACTATTGCTTGCTTACGATAGATTGACCGGAGTGTGACGAGTAGAACTATCAGGAGTTATGAGTGCGAATCATCTTCATCAACTGTACAAGGCAAGTTCACACTTTGATCATGTCCCTTTCATACCCAGTTTTTATGCATTAGTTTCATCCTCAAACATTGCATGGTTAGGAATTGATAACATGTGGGTATTGGGAAGTAGTTGATGAGGTAGGAACCTATTGTCCTGCATTCAAACCTTGGGAGTTACTTCTACATTATGCTTATACTACTATGCTATTCTCATAGACGTGGATTGGTTGAGTGTATTCATGACAGATGTGAGAGTTATCATTAATGGTTAACTTAAGGTGGCTACTTCAATACACATCTGGGTGGATTGGTTGGGGCACCCTGGAGTACCCAGTGGTTTGCCCGGGCACCTGGAGAACCCAGTGCTTGCCCAAGGGGATCCCGGAGGACCCGTGTGATCACCCTATGGAATGCCACCCAGGCTCAAAGGGATCATAAGATTATTCATGCTAGAAACTTTGGTGTGCAGCCACAAGCCATTATGGGCTCTGGCATAGTTAAGTAAGTTGCGTGAGCTCTTGAAGAGGTGGACTAGCAGATGTAGGGGGATTGTAGGTGTACCGGTCTGCTCGGAGTAGAGAGTTAATGCTTCTGAAAGACTGTGTCTCGGTCATCCGTTTCTCAAACATCATGTAGTGCGAGAAATCCAACGGAGGAGATCGAGTCTTGTGGGGAAAAGTGTGCAAACCTCTATAGAGTGTACAAACTAATCATGATTAGCCGTGTCCCCGGTTATGGACATCTTGAGTATCTGATTCTTGGATTATCATATTGATCTCATCACATTACTTAATTAATTTGTTGGGTTGATGATTATTAATTTGGGATTGAGTTGGAGGAACCTTCTCAATATTGTTCAACAAAATTTGTAGTTAAATAAAATATATTCCTTTGCTGTAGGGAAAAATTGGCTTTTTGCAAAAACATCATAACCATAGAGCTTTACCACCAGCCAAATATGCATGTAGTGATAGCCATTATTCATCTTTATCCTATGGTGTGAAATTTCCAGTACATTCAATGTACTTACCCTTTGTGGCTGCAACGTCTCATGTTGCAGGATTCTTGCGACGAGTAAGTGATACGTTAGGGTTACGATTTCTACACTCAACTTTGCCGTTGGTGTTGATGGGAATCCACAACCTTGTCGTTACTTCCGCTATTTTTGGATTGAGGTAATAGTATTTACATTACTTTATACATGTGATTTACCTCTGTTATAAATCCTCGAGTACTGTGTGTGTCAGCATATCGATCCAGGGATGACACTTAAGCACAGAGACTTGACCGTCTGAGGTCCGGTCGCTACACTCCCTCAGTCACGCCAAGAATCATGTAGGAACAAACTAGGACAAAATCAGGGAAGAATTGCAAAAGTTATGGCTGATTCTGCAGCCTTTGGAGGATGATACGAGCGTTGTGCGGTCATAGAAGACATCAACTTTTCCTCTAAACTTGCAGTTTTGTATTTTGGTCATCATTTTTTCATACAAACTCCGATTTTGGCATCCTTGGGCTCGTTTGATTCATCTCGGGAAGCCCGATACACACATGGTAATGGATATGGACATTCAATTTGTACACTTTTTAAAATGTCATAATATGAAGCTCTCAATAGGGCCCAAATCTGATTCCTGGAACTTCTCCAGTTTGGCCAAGTAGGGGACATATACCCCGTAAAATATGTTCCCTCGTCAAATAAATTGGGTACATATTATGGATCTTAAACTCTTTTTGGCAAGATATTTGTCTTGGAGATAAATCTTCGGCTAGTCAATTTCCAAGGCTATATAACATAACATTTACTAGGTTTGTTACTCTGCAACTGGTTAAACATAAAGGTTTGGACATGTTTATTTTCATAAGGATTTTTTTGTGAGACTCAACAACAATGGAATACTCTGAAATAAAATTTGAATGAGGTGGAACTAACTGGTGACAAAGATAGAGTGAAGTGGATCCTTTATTCTAGAAATAAATCATTGTGAGAGACTTATATCTACACCTGTAAGCTTCTGCTTTGGTGGGTTATAGGTGTATTTGGAAACTCAGGATGTCCAATAAAATTTGAACGTTCTTATGGTTAATGTTGAAAGACAGCATCCTAAACAAAGATGATTTGCTCAAGAGGGGGTGAACTAGTAATGGCCAGTGCCACATCTGAGGGCAACGAAAGCATTGAAAACTTATTCTTCAAGTGTAGTTTGGCCAAGTTGGCTTGTCAAATTATGATGTGGGCCTTCAACTTGATTAGACCACCTCACAATGTTGATGATCTGGTTGGGGAATGGGCTCTAATATTTCCTTTGAATTTGAGGCCTTGGTGGTAATACGGGGGTTAGTATTTGCTAGACTTTCTGGAAAACCAGAAACAAAGATTGTTTTGAAAAGAAATTCCCTAAACATCCAAGTGCTGTGATTTTTAGCTTGTTTTGATTTTTTACATTACTAGTTGGGGTATCCTAAAGAGAAAAGCATATCGAAGAAGAACTAAGGAAGCTTTCATAAAGATGAAGGTGGTATTGGAGGAAGCGTATACCAGAAGTCGTGGTTGGGATCCTTTGAGCATGCGTGCAATCTCGAAGCTTAACTGAAGAGGTATGTGCTCTCTGGGAGCCTTTTTGGAGGTGTTTTCTTTTCCATCGGATGAACAACCCTTGATCTTCAGGCATTGTTTAGCTCGCTCTGATAAAAATTGGTGTTAAAAGTGGGGGAAAATAACTAGCGGCCGATACCCCTAGAAGGGGCTCCCAAGGGCGGGGAGGGTGCGCCCAGCGACCGCCATGGGTCACGTGGTGCGCGCACCATTGGAGCACATGTTTTTGTACACCCGTTTTTGGGTAATTTTCAGGGTTTGGATTTTGCTTGGTTTTTTAGGTTTTCCTAAAAAATTAATTGTTTTTTTGGTTTTCCTCTCGTGAAGAACACCATGTGAAAGGACACAATTGTGCTTCTTGAAAGTAAAAAAAATAAGAATGCTATGCCTCATGGTGAAGCACAATTGTGCTTCCTGAAAAATTGAAAAGCATGGTTGTGTTTCATGTTGAAGCACATTCATGCTTCTCGAAAAGTGAAAAGTACAGTTGTACGTCATGTTGAAGCACAACTAGGCTTCTTGAAAAGTGAAAAAGCATAGTTGTCCATTGTGTAAAGCAAAGGTGTGCTTCCGCATGAAGCATAAATTGTGTGTCCAGTTTCCCCTTTTTGCAGGATTTTTGGTTTCCGGTTTTTGTCGGAAAAAAATTGTTCAAACCAATTAGCACAGGATCTAGTTTCGAAGATCTTGACACGAAAAACACAAGGGTGAAAATGATTTGTGGTTTTCGCACAGTTCATGAGATATAACATTTTAAAAAGGATACTACGAAAAAGCACAAAACTTTCAGTTTTAACAAGTGTCACACTTAAAGTGCGACATTTTTCTCTACAAGGGGACATTGGAGTGACCTTTGGAAAGTAGGTTTTATATTGCCGGGAAAGTAGGTTTATTTTTCTTTTATTTTTTCACCTTCAGGTGTTCAGTCTGGTTAATTCTCCTCTTAATTAACGAATGTGGCAAATCTTTTTCCACCTTTCAAAAACTATGGTTTCCTCTCTACATTAGCGAATAAACATTCCAGGTTGGAGCTCGACAATTACGGAAGGAAAAAGTTTTTTTGAAAGATCCAGGGTTACCGGCTTCATTGATTTAGGAGAAAGCAAGCGGGAAAACATCAGTGATCAAGTGATCATGGTTACAAGAGATGAGAACAACAACTAAAAAGGAAAAGAAAAAAGGAGTAGAGCCCACCGGCTACTATCTCGCTACATCTTCCCCGAAGGGGAGCTCTAAGCATCGTGCTGCTGCTAGTCGCCACAGCTCCAGCGTACCCTTGATGGCACGCTGGACATCTTCAGTTTGCGGCAGCTTGCTTCCGAAGATGCACGCATTTCTCTCCTTCCATATCTCCCAGGTAATCAGCAGCATCATCGACTTGAAACCCTTTCAAAAACTTGGTGGTGTAAGAGCAGTTAGCCTTTGCCAGTGCCTGAGGGAGTTGAGATGTGTTTCCCGCTTCTCCTTCAGTGCTACACAGCTGGACCTAGAGGACGCCATCTGCCAGATCGAGGAGGAAAAGGGGCAGTCCCAAAAGAGGTGCATCGAGCTCTCCAAGTTTCTGACGCAGAAAGCACAGAAATACCCATTTGGCCATCCACGCCGTTGCAACCGATCATTGCACCATAGTCTGTCATGGTGAAGCAGCCAGGCAAAGATTTTCACGGTGCCTGGAGCCCATGCCTTCCAGACTGCTGCTTTGATTCCCGATGATGGAGCTCCATTGACTTGGAGATTGTATGTGGCGCTAGCTGAGTATGAGCTTCCCCCTCTGGCCACCCAGCTAATCTTGTCCTCTTCAAGGGAGAGGACAATGCCCGCCCTCTGAATCTTCCGCCACATCTGCAAGAACTCAAAGACAATGCTTTCTGTGTTTCCATGCCGTAGATCACGTATCCATTTGTCTCTGTCAAAGCATCATCTACTGTCCTGTTCTTTCTTCTTGTATGCTGAAACAGGTTTCGGAATTCACGGCACAGTGTCGCGGACCCGAGCCAGGTGCTTGTCCAGAAACTTGCAGTTTTTTGGTTGCCTAGCTGCACTGAAGTAGCGCTTGCAAACAACTCACGGTCCTCCTGGTCACATGGAGCTGGGAGGTTCATCCACGTCCGCCGCGGCTGTTGCCATGTGAGCCAGAGCCATCTCATCCCCAGAGCCGTGCTCAATCGAGGGAGGTCCAGTAAGCCGAGCTCCCCTTTGTCCACGGGTAGGCATACTTTATCCCAGGCCAATTTGCATTTGGTGTCCGTTATGTTCTCATCCTGGGCCCAAAGGAATTGTCGGCGCGTTTTGTCCACCTCCTTGAGTATTTTCTTGGGCACCTTGAGAACAGTCATAGCGAAAACTGGTAGAGCTGTTAGAACTGCGTGCACAAGCACCCACCTGCCAGCCATGCTCATCAATCTGCCTTTCCATCCCGCGAGCCTCGAGCGGACCTGATCAATGATGAACTGAAAGTGCACTAGTCGACTTCTTACATAATTTTGAGGTATACATATCAATATACCTACCGCGGCAATTTAATCATCTACCTTCTTGAAGTTTTATGACGGAGTTTGAGTGGGATCGATCAATGTGGGATATGTACACTTTACGCATGCTGACACGACTGCACCCTAATTGACGAGTGTGTTTTAAATTTGTTGGTTCAACTGCCGCATCAAAGTAACCTCTGCAAATTTTACCAATTTTCAAAAATGTTAGCAATACATGAGATGGAAAGATAGCGGTCACAATTGTGCACCAGAGTTTTAAATTTAAAACTACAAAGAAATAAAAACAATAGGGACTTGATGGATGAACTCCGAACTCGGCGGTTCTTATGTCACATCCAAATTAATTCCTATAGTGAGCACCATTTAGGCTCTGTTCGGAACAAAGGGAAGAAAAACATAGGATAGAGGAAAAGCCCAGAAACTAGAAAGGAATAGAGGTACAAAACACATGAAATAAAATCGTTGTGTTGCATACAGAATTGCCGTTGGGGACAGAGGAAATCAAATTAGAGGAAATCAGATCATGTGGGTCACATCTTGTAATTTTTAAATGCTAGAAAGATGAGCACCAGCGATAGTTCACATGCATGTGGGTTCAAATTGTGCATGGTTCGCAGCAGCCTTTCCCTTGATGGACGAGACTTGCCTGCTCCCCCGGCGTGCGCTCATCTGTGCTCCCGCATACGTGGCATGATTTGATTGGAACAAAATAAGGCCCGACCCCACCCTCCTAAAATTAGGGGGAAGATGATTAGATTAGAAAGAAAAAAGAGAAAAAGACAGCCATAGGATGGAGTGGGAGCACGGATGGGAGCATGAGGAGGGAGCAGGCAAGCCGGATCCTCCCCTGATTGCCTCGGGCCAGCGCGAAAACAAGAGCTATGGATGGATGTTTTATTTCCCGTAACAATGTTGGAGATCGGAACTTTCCATCAGATTGGAACGAGTCTATTCCTTCATACCGAAAGGACAAAACACAACGATTCCACAGGAATGTGTTTCCTGTGGGTTTTCCTTTGCTTTTCCTACGTACTGAACAGAGTCTTAATGGGCTTGTTGTATGATGCTCCATCGAAATTTCATCTAACCCATGTCCGTCGACATCTTCGTTGAAATTTCATTAATGCATGGTACATAATCATAAAAGTGTTTATTTCATACTATGTAAGTGTCAGTGCATTACAACGGAAACCCATTCAATGCATGGGTGAAATGTTGAGGTCATACTATGGAAAATCAAGTCAACTAGAAATTTCATTTAACATTTCCCTCCTACTGTTACAACATAATACATGTGCAGTGCATGTACTCCCTCCGTTCCAGAATATAAGATGTATTGATTTCCGTGCAAGTCAACCATTTAAATGTTTTGGCCAATATGATAGAATAAAATAACAACATTTGTAATACCTAAGAGATAAAATATGAAACTACTTTTCATGATGGACCAAATAATATAAATTTGGTGTTGTGGATATTGATATATTTTTCTGAAAACCCGGTCAAACATGCACTCGTTTGACTTTTGACAAAACAAATACACCTTATATAAAGGAACAGAGGGAGTATTTGTTTAAATAAAAATATATAGATGATATTTACTTGAATGCCCACACATTATTATGGAGGAAAAATAAGACCTAAATGCAACTTGCTCATTTCCTAATTAAACCGAGGCACCTTGTGCAATGATGTGAACTCTCTTGCCATTCAAGTACCAACTAAACCTAGTTTAGTGTTACAATAGAAAAATATTAAATTGCTCACAAAATATTCCTTCATTCTTTTTTTTATTAAGAACCTTTTCATTTAGTTGATATATAAAAATGATACAATGACACTAAACGGGTGCCCGGCCTCTACATAACATGATGCACACAATCAATGTGTTCAATATAACCACAAACTTCCATTTTACAACAAAATAAAAAAGGTAGCCTAAGATGGCGTAAATCCTATCCAAAGATTACCTCACCATCTATGATAAGAGGAAATCATGCCTGGTCATACGCTCTAACTGGGTAGAAGCCATCATAAAAAGGTCTCTGTTCTCCGTCCTCTACAAGATATAAGTAAAGAGTCATAATGTACAGGAATGATCAACCTAGATAGGAAATTAAACACATCTCTTGTGAAAAAAACACATCATCCCTAGTAAGCCATAGTGCCCAAAATAAGATTGCCACCCTCACAATTATGTGCAAAAAATTTTTTTGTCAATACCCTACTACCAGTTGTCGAACATATTGCGCGCACTACGTGAGGGGCAAAGGTTTGAAGCCACTTGAACTATGATCCACACTGCAGAGCAAACTTACACTAAAAATAGGTGTCTAACAGTCTCGTCATGTTGGCAAGAAACAAATTTTACTACCTTACCAAAACTATGGCGTGTCAAACTATGCTTGTTAAGATCACACCTCCACTAAAAATCAAGGAAATATCTTCACTTGAAGAGGTAGTTTGAGTTTCCACTTTTTTATCGGCAGGAATACTTGCAAAAATATATATGTAGATCGGGAAAAATATATTCTTGAACTCCTTACACATGTTTGTATAAAAAATGAAACCATGGTACTTATTCAATTTAATGTCTAAGAAACATAATTTAGTTCACTCCATATATGCATAAAAAGAATAGTCATGGTTACTGGTTAAAGGATTAAGCTGTACAAAACATTTCATCATTGGTTCTATAGTATATGGTTGTGTTCACTCCATATATGGTTGTGTTCACTCTGATTTGTTTTAACAAAAAAGTTCTGGAATTAAGCATGGGAAGCAACTTTCTTCCCTCTTTCATACCATTCAATTATGTTTATTTCGTATTCATTTTGATTTCCAGTAGAAAGCCACAACAGAGACTTGCCATGTGAGGAAGACATGGGTTTTAACGAAAAGCCACCTACATAGGTTGCAGATCTGCGAAAAGTGCAAACAGTGGACGGGTGACATTGGAGGACTTAAAAAAATAGCGGACGGGTGACACTGTGGCATTAAAAGTTCTAATGATAAATATGAAGTTTTCTTCTTCATAAATCGTACTCATCAAAAATAATTTATCGATTGAAGTTTCTGTTGAAACCGCACGGCCCGTTTCAAAATATATAATGATTTGCTTCCAAATTATTCTTAGCGCTTACGATGTCGACTGAAATTAGTTTTCATAATATCCAAATATGTACCTACCTATGTATGCAAATTATTCTAATACACTGGAAATTTATCTATACACAAAGATTGCGGTATCAAATCATATGAAAACATCACTAATTAAAATCTCTTTATTGATTAAGCAGCTTCTAAGTTAGGAGTCAAAGAGTTCTTACCACCGTACATTGGAGATGATCTTGAACTAAGTGACCTACTTACTGGTGTCGCATTTGCCTCTGGAGGCAGTGGATATGATCCCTTAACTTCGATACCCGCGGTAAAAAAAACATAACACATGTAGCTCAAAATATAGTTTTTGTTTTGTTTATTTTCAATTTAACTTGAAATTAATCTTGTTGTCATAATTTGGAAATACTATTCTCTCATGCTTCAGACTGCTACTTCAAGTACCGGGCAACTTGAATTATTTCTTGAATATAAGGATAAGCTAATAACTTTAGTCGGGGAGGAGGAAGCGACACGTGTTATCTCTGAAGGCATTTACTTTACTGCCATGGGAGCAAATGACATTGCAAATAATTATTTTTCAATTCTGCTAAGGCGCCATCAATATGATCTTCCTTCTTATGTGAAATTTCTTATCTCTTCCGCAGTCAATTTTACTATGGTAAGGGTTAGTCAATTTTATGATGGTAAGGGTTATAAAATTATGAGGTTATAGTTGTTTCACAGAAACTCATTTGACTCTCTCTCTCCATAAATTATTTTTGCTCTTGAAGGTTTTAAAGTTTTGCATATTTCCACTAGACTCCTATGAACCATTACTTTCATAGTACATGTGAAGTTTCCCTTCGGTTCCATTACAAATATTCTATATCTAAATAGATAACCCTAGCTAACTTGTTTTTGAGCACATGCAGCTATGGCACCTCATCACAATTGCCACATAACCCTTATTAGCTTTAGTAATTAATTGCATGCATGCCTCCTCCAGTCCATACTTCGCATCTCTCGCACCACAATGTGATTTTTTTTCTAACTCCCTTTCAACTAGTAAGTGAGGGCACATATGGTGAATTTAGATAATTTGTATTTAGGAGTGTCGTAGTTGTTTGCTCTACCTTGAAATAAAAAATAATATGGTACTTAAACATCCCAACTAAATAATATTGTCTCTTTGGTAATCAAAGTTTCTAAACATCTACGTTGAAGGATTGAATGCATGTCATACAATCATTTACTTCATGTTGCTTAGAGATTTTAGTTTCTAGAAATATCCTATGCAACATGCGGGGTGTCGTCTAGTGTATATAATTAATGTATTTGTGAATTTACTAGATTGTTGACTTGTTGTATAACATTGAATTCTTTGAGAAATTGTTTCAACATAGAATGTTTTATAATTATTTCCTTATAAGGGTTCATAAATGATTACACTTGACTACTTGCATTTTCATTATTCCTATATTTTCCATTGATTTACATTCAACCCGGTCACGTATATGTAAGAGGAAATCAGTCTGACATTCTCTTCTATATAGGAATTAAATGATATTGGTGCAAAGAGGATTGGTTTCTTCGGAATTCCGCCAATTGGATGTTGTCCATCCGAAAGAAAACATGGATCAAGAGAATGTGACACACTTCAGAATCAAGCAGCAGAATTATTCAATTCTAGAATAGAAAAGGAAATTGAGAGATTAAATGCAGAACGAAATGTTCATGATTCAAGGTTTGCTTATCTTGATATATACTACAATCTGCTTGATCTCATTCAACAACATGATTTTTATGGTGAGTGTACACTATCCCCCGGTTGTTACTATTTTAGAGTATTGATGTCTTAGAACCATATTAGTAGAAATACCGGGACACATTAACCTCTTAAATTTTGTAAACTCAAAAACACTACAACAACACTGGATCCTCTACATTCACATTGGTCGGGAAAACAACTTTCACATGGAGAAAGTCAGTAGGTGAAGGGTCCTGCCGACCGGCCCATCCTATGAGCAAAAGTCCACCCGGGAAAGGCCTTTCCTAACCGTCATTTCGTTACTAACCGGCAATCTTTCATTGGTGTAACGGGTTTCCTGACCAATATATTTTTGGCGATGGACCTTAGTTTCATCATTTGTCAACCGACTGTCCGACAACATAGCCTTGGTTTACCAACCTTCTCTTGGTCTAGTTGTGAGATTTTCCAAGGCGACTATGTGACAGCGATGTCTTTGCCAACCAACATTGCCCCACGGGCAAATATAACATTAAATTTACATCTAGATATTTGGTAATGGACACACTGACCAAGCAACCATGGAATTTTTATACCAAAAGAGTGTGGATTCAAAATATCAATATGCATATCCTCCAAAATATTAAGCCACAACCGGATGATAATGGCATACATTAATTCTCACACATATTGTTCATCTGTTCACCACATACATTAGGTTTACAAAATGATAGTCAAAAGGTGCATGTCCAATGAAATAGAATTTTCTCCATTACACAAACCATCCAGTTGATGCAAAAAATGATGGGTAGCTCCTCATGCTCGTAGACCATAATACACACCACATTCAATCTTGTTCCGGTTTCTGCATTATGAAGACACTATTCAATATATCTTCTAGTTTCATTTTAGGAGTTACAGTTCCAACAATAAAAAGTGATATAGGAGCACATATGTTGCACTAGAGCTCTCAATCGCATCTAGTACAGCGCTACAAAAGAGGGAGAATGGAAGATGAACAAATACTCATTGTCAAAAGAAAAAGATGAACAAATACAATAGAAAAGATCAAGAATGGTCTCTATTGCTATCAACAACACAAAGCAAGTCAAACACCTAGTAAAAAACTATAGTATATGTTTATCAACCAAAGCATACTAATTTAGAATGATAACAAGATCACAACAAAAAAACAACGCACATAATCATGTCACATTTTTTAATAATTACACATAATCATGTCACATAGTCTGCAAATCTAGTGTGAGGTGGAGGTGGTGGAGATTCTCCTTTGACAAGCATCATATTGGATTAGATTCATCAACAAACATAAACCACGATAGTAAAGAAACATGTTAAAATATTAAGTAAGGAGGTTAATTTTATGAGTGCATTTAGTAGCCACTTAGATACTATTTAAGCTCCGCGAACCCCTAGCTTTCTCGTACTTGTTAAAAAGATAATCATGATACCATGCCTTACTGGGTTTGGTATGCATAGAAAAAATTCCATAGCTAATTGATAGAAATACCTTAGTGCCAGGATGAGTAAGACAATTCGAGCCTATAGGGCTTCATTTGGAAACTAGGCGATTTCCCGGCAAGTTGTAGCAAGAACTTGAGTATTAATTTCGAATGTATTATAAATGAAGGAAATGGTCTAAATCAAGAGCTACTGTTTTTAACATAGAAATATTTCATACTTGCACTATGTGTGAACAAAGAGTATGCATGTGATCTGCATGGGGTTGTAAAATAGTGTTAGTGGATACAGACATGACACACTTGGTGAGATGGAAGGCCGCATGTTGAGAGAATTAGACTTAGTGAGGATCAACTATTTAAGAATAGTAGATTAATAACTAGTCGGCATTGCACAACAAATAGTCCAAGCTAAGTGGTGAAAACAAACAGGGCTGGTGATTACTTTGCTAGATGGCCATGCAATGGACTTTGTAACATCACTTACATATCATAAACCATCATATTGATAAGGCAACATAGAGCTCCTTCTTATTGCAACATTGACAAGAACCTCATAAGTCCCCAGACCTAGGGGCTCCCTGGCCACAGTAGTTTCTTCATTGATTGAGAGAATTCTTGGCTTAGCAACATGAGTTTCAGGACATGTACATGCATATATAAGAACATCCATACTAGTGATAGCATATAGATCAGGATGAGAAGATTATGATGCTTTGATGTTAGTGGGTAGAGGAGATTATGCAAGGGGCTTTATAAAAATTGTTCAATGAACATATACCCCTTCGTTAGCATCTTCTTTGGCATATTCTTCTTCCTCGGGTTCAAATCTTGAGTCATGTAAAACAACAATATATAAATAGCCGCATTCATGGATGATGGATCATTAATTCAATGAACAAAAGTCACAACACTTCATTACTTGCCAAGAATTATAACATATGCCCCTTCTTTATTTCGTTCATCTAAACTTTGTGTGAGAACATGTACAGTTGATAGCTTGCATGGTTTAATAGAATTACAATTTGTAACAAATTTTAAGTTTTTTACTTGCTTGGTTCCTTCCCAAAAAATAGTTTGATGCTTAAGAGTAGGTACAACATTTCCCTAATATTGACATAATTGTGACTAGGACTACTATCACCCGTCAATGCACATGCATGAGCAATTTTACTACTAGTGATAGCATATTGGCTAAACCCCAACCTTATCTAAGAAACTGTACTCTAGACATACAAGTTCCACTCTTTGATGGCAGTGATGGGATAGCAATATTATACTAACATACAAATGCAAAAAAGGTAATTACAAGGAAGAATACAACTATGAAGTACAATTATATGCTACAATTAATTATTTGTTTCTAGGGAGATATTGAGCATCTTAGTTTTTTATTTTATTTTCCTAAAAAGGAGTTGAAACCCCTGGCCTCTGCATCCAAGGATGCACACAACCATCTTTATGATATTACTTAACAGAGCCAGAAAAAACAAATACATGTATCAACCCAAAGCCACCTTCCTGATAACCTCTATCGCTACACATACAAGCTCGATGATGTGCCCTGACCTCGCACCAACACATACCATCTAATATGGTGACCTCGTCAAGCTGCCCCACGGTGAGCCGAGAGCACCAAATGGTGCAGTAGCCCTAGAATCTATGGCCCCCATCTTTCATCATCCCAACTTTAGGAGGGATCAACATATTGACCTTGTTAGGCCCAACTACCGTCGATGCCACCATGACACCAAAGTGCGCCACTGGCCTATACTCTTCCATCAAGACATATCCATCGTCGAGACCCATCGTCATCTACGCTATAGAAGCAGCATCACTCCACCTCTGGACCCCTTTAGCTAGCACATGCTCCAAGTATGATATCTCCATGAGGGTGGGCAGAGCCAGACGCCGCCATCGCCCAATCCGGAAGGCCAAAATCAAGGGTATCCCTCGAAGCAAATGACCCTTCCAGCCAAGTCCACGTGGTGGTCGAACACCTCCACGCTTCCGAGATCCATCAGGTGAAGCTCCAAAACAGTGCCTCCAAGGAGGTAAACGATGCCACATGTCGCCACTGTGTGGTCCGACAAGCCAAACCTGAGGTTTCCCTCGGAGCTCGACAGGACAACCACCATGAAGATGCCCTCCAAGGAGGTTAGCAGCACCCGCAGACATCATTTGCAATGATGGATCCATGCAAGGGAGCTTTTAGCATCTTAGTTACACGCGGTGTAGGATAATAATTGAATGCTTCATGCATTTTTCCTGAAACTAAACCTCGACAGCTAGCTAATCTTACACATACACTCAGCAAACGCAAGAACAACTAAGTTATGAGTTTTTAATCTCATTTTCTCTATACTTCAACCCATACTCACCCTAGTCTCTTCAAATCGTGAATGGTACAAAAATAACACACATATTTTGACATCCACATAGGAGATTGTATGGACTCGGAGCAGAAAACTCACTAGAGTGTAGTTGCATGTCAAGTGGATGGTCTCTTGAAGATGAATGCCCGACATGTGGCCTTATAAGGAACTGATGAAGAGGCGGGACGGCGTGGAGGAGGCAATGGATAAGCAAGATGGCACATGGAGTGCTCCGCCAAGGCTGACACGGTCTTTTAGTACATGTTTAGCCTAGTCTTCCTTGAGATTTGATTGATGCTAGGATGACAACGAGGTAGCAGATCTTGGTGACGGGGTGGGAAGGGACAACCTGGTCCGAGGGGAGGGTTCGAGCTCATGGGGACATTGTGGGGTGGCAGCTGGGTGTGAGGACAATGGCGTGATGTGGAGGATGGCTGGAGAGAGCTGTAAGGGCACCTACAACATGACACATCAAATCTCCCTTGCATGTCTGGACTAGATGGTTGCAACACTTTTGGGCCTCCAACATGGACCATCATTTTGCATCGGACTGATACAAATGTCTGAAATCCCCTAGACCGGCCCCAACTTGGGGGACCTTTAGGGGAGTGCATACGTCATCCATGTCAACGTCCAACACCCTTAACCCACCCAAAACTACACTCGCACCAAGGTATTTTCACAATCCTCCAAACTATTCCCGCACCAGATGTCACCCTCATGGCCCCGAACTCCACCACGCCTCCATGTTCCACCACTCATCGCCAACGCAATGGATCCATTGGAGCCCACCACTATGTTGAATCCGAAAGCTATAAATGACAAGAGTTGCATGTGAGGGCGAGATGTCTCCAGTCGGATGTCTACGTACACGTCTGGATGTGTCCGCGGACTTTTGGGGGAATCAATGCCCTTTGGGATCCAGTTTAGATGGTCAAGGTTTCCCTGTCTTTACCCGAGGAGTGGCCCTGAGTTATCAAACCCACAAAGAGGATGTGCAATATGACATAGGCTCTACCAAGTATTTACGAGAGAACGAAATTCTAGTTTTGTAAACGGACCTTAACAACCTTAGGGGTGAATCACTTAGAATTAAAACAGGCATGGGTATGAGGACTTGATTCTTACAACCATATATTTTTGCTAGGGACCACCATGATCTTAATTTGTCCTGGCACTCATTAAGATGTTATTGCAACAAGACGAAGTGTGGGATGTGTCCAAACATGTCTTGACCGTCCCGCGACCTACATCAAGAGTCGATTTCCCAACCGCGGACCCTTACCGTCACACGGGGTTTCCTTGGTTATTAAGAAGCTCTAGTGGTTAAGAATATAATCCGACAAAAGCATTGGGTGTTTAATCACTACAACTCATGTATCCCAAAGGATTGGCATTCTGTTACCGTACTAAACCTTTCAGTCACTGGTGTTTAGAATAGCATTCCCTGTCCTCCCTACTCCTAACCTCCTCCTTCATCGATCTCCAAAATCTTGGGTACCAGCAGGGTCATAGAACGAGAAAGATACAAGAGACAACTACATAATAATTCTAACACATACATGATGTTAAGTCAAAGTCATTCCATTGATCCCTCATAAAAATACATAAGGTTGCAAGGCTATGCCTCAACCTATTGCCTTACGAATTACTCACACATGGCGATTAGATTGCAAGAAGAAATCATTGGAGAAGACATAAAGATAAATGCTTTATTGATAATATGTCTTATAATGGTTGTCAAATGCGACATATGATTACACGTATGGCTAACTTGGAGGGGAGTTGCTGAGTTGATGGTGGTGGTGGTTATGGAGATGAGATGGGAAGAGGCGGCACCTACGGTTGGAATATGGGTTCTGGTTTGCGAATGGTCTTCTCGATGCTCCTTTGTTACGATTCTGGTGTTGGCCCCTTTATAAAAGTTGGAGGGTTGGACCTTACGGAACCGCTGGTGTGTTACATGACTATTATTATGAGCGCGAGCGCTCGTACCAGATGTCGTCTTGCGCTTTGACTTCACTGTTGCGCCTCCAATTTCCTTCCTTCTTTCTCCATTTTCTTACGGGACATTTACATCTATGCCCCTAATTTGCGCCTAGTCTCAGACTTACCCCTAATTTCAAAGCATGCTCAAATTTGCCCCTCCGCCGTTAGGTGCACTTACAGAAATACCCTTCTGTGCCGTTGTCGTCCGGTCAAAGCAGGTCAAAGCCGGTCAATGGGCTTTGACCATCCTGAAAAAATAGCAAAAAAATTCTAAAAAATCTGAAAATTTGTGGGAACAAAGATACTCAGGTTCGCAAGGTGCGTGCAAAGTTTCGTGTTGTTCGTACATTCCAAGAGCTCGTGTTAGAGGAAAAACAATAAATATGTAAGCCTGTGAATAGTAAATTCAAAAAAATAGTAAGAAAATTCAAAAAATATGAAATATTTTGGCATCAAAGAGGCTCGGGTTTGCAAGCTGCGTGCAAATTTTTGTTGTGTTTGGACATTGCAGGGGCTTGTGGAGAAAAAAACAAAATTTGGCTCAGGAAAAAACTTGGGAAAAAATGACTATTTTGTTTTTTCTTGCTAGAGCTCCTCGCATGTCATTTGATCATAAAAACTTGCAAGCACCTTGTGCACCCAAGCCACTTTGATGCCAAAAACTTTCATATATTTTTAATTTTTTTGCTATTTTATTTCAAATTTATTGTTCACAAGCGTGCATATTAACTGTTTTTCCTCGCCACGAGCTCCTGGAATGTCCAAATAGCACAAAAATTTGCACACACCTTGGGCACATGAGTATCTTTGATCTCACAAAATTTTAGATTTTTTTGCTATTTTTTTCCAGGACGGTCAAAGCTGTTTGACCGGACGATAACGACGCAAAAGGGCATTTCTATAAAGGCACCTAACGACGGAGGGGCAAATTTGAGCAGGCTTTCGAATTAGGGGTATATCTGATTAGGTGGTTCGAGTTAGGGACAGAAATGCAAATGGCCCTTTTCTTACTTACTTCTAAAATATGATTTATCTCCATATTTGGCCTCTTTTCATGTGAAACCAAATTAAATAAAGGATTTGCGATCTCTCAAATTCATTACTCATTAGTGGCGATATTGGAGTGATTTTCTTGAATTTTCTGTGATTATCCAGTTTAAACAAATGTGTGATGAGTGAAAAAATATCACTCATTAGGCATCCATTTGATGATTGCGTTGGAGATGCCCTAAGCTTCGTGTTGTTGGGGAAAAATAGGGTGGCCTGAGCGGCGGCTCGTAGTGGGGAATTAGGGATTTTGATGTATTATTGTTGTGGGGAAAGAGTAGTAAGCTTCGCTGACTGGCCAAAATTTGGCATTTATGACTCTTCCTCTGTGTGCATTAATCTATTTAGCCACAAATGGTTGGTCGGTGTTATTTACTAACCAAAATTTCAATGGGTATATAAGCATTCCCAATCGACCGCTCGATACCAAATATGTACGCATTACCGACCGACATTTTGTCAATGTATGTAGGTTTTCCCAACCAACTTTCGTGAATTTTCTCCTCCAATGGTTGGTCAATGATAAAAACTTTTCGTAGCGGATACATTACGGTGGTGTTGTGAAACTTCATATGAAGTAAAGTAACAAAAGTTGCATAGTGGACCATATGATATATTAAAGAAATCACAATAGTTCCTATCTTTGCGCTTAGGAATATGTGATATGGATGTGTTATCATAGTAACATTTTAGTACTAAATATTTTGAAACTTTCCATTTTGTAGGTTTCCAGGAGGTAACTGAGGGGTGTTGTGGCAGCAATGTGCTAAATGCGGCAATATTCATTCAATACCACCCTGCATGTCCAAACGCTTATGACTATATTTTTTGGGATAGTTTTCATTGTACCGAAAAGGCGTACAACATTGTGATTGATGAGATCTTCCATGAAAACCTACACTACCTAATGTGAATACACTCACATTCTCTCTACCTAAGTTTCACAAATAAGCAAGTAAAACGTTTTTCCTTCCACAATGTGTGAATGCTAGTAGTGTGATATATAAGAAATATGCCACTTTCAATTCAGTATTTGTATCTCCATATAAATTACCCCAAAATGTATTTGTGCAACAACAATTACACCAAATTGATCACATTTATATGCATTAATGTGGGTGTCGATGTGCATATGACAGCAGTTAAGTTCATACCCTAAATTTGATCAACAAGAGGAGTCGGAGTTGCGAGCGGGCAGCCTTTCCAGTTAGTGTAGAGGAAAATTAAATAAAATGGTAGTGACTCCTCCCATTGTGTTTCCATGTTGTTAGAGTGTCTTATACACCATAGCTAGTAACTATAATCTTTTTGTTGATAAATGGCACTTTTATTAACTCAAAATGTACCATCAAGTGGAGACAAGCATGATGAGAAACACCTTTCCCCTGCATAACAAAGTTGAACACAACCAACACGAAGAGTATGAAAAACTAAGAATGACATATTGGCAATAGTAAAGTCATATGAGGCTAAAACTATGCCTATGTCTAAAGAGTTGGTGGACCAATACGGAGAATATGCTGCCACCCATGTTGGGTAAAAACCTCCATGGCCACCTGCTCCAACCGCATATACGCTGCCTTTAGCAGTGATCAGTACTCCATTTGATGTAGCATAGATCACATATGAAGCAAATGTGTACAATAGAATATAACCTACATACAAAGAGATTTTTCCATCAAATAGAATATCATTTCTACATATCCAAAGCAACCATAGTAAGGTAGATGCTCTCACCCTTATTAGCATACTATTTTTTTGGTATTCTGTTAATAGTAAGGTAGATGCTCCCACCCTTATTAGTGTACTAAATTTTTTTGGTATTCTGCTAAGCCAGTGACCATGTATATATAGGCAACAGTTGTGGAGAGATGCAAAGTGGATGCTATTTGGATGACTAAATGATGTCTACCACGCAACTTTATTCTTGTAGACGCGTGTTGGGCCTCCAAGCGTAGAGTTTTGTAGGACAGTAAATTTTTTCCCTCAAGTGGATGACCTAAGGTTTATCAATCCGTCGGAGGTGTAGGATGAAGATGGTCTCTCTCAAATGACCCTCCAACCAAATACAAGAAATTCTTGTGTCCCCAACACACCTAATACAATGGCAATTTGTATAGGTGCACTAGTTCGGCGAAGAGATGGTGATACAAGAGTAATATGGATGGTAGAAATATATTTTTACAATCTGAATAAATAAAAACAGCAATGTAGCAAATAGTAAATAGGCACAAAAACGATATTGCAATGCTTGAAAATGAGGCCTAGGGTCCGTACTTTTGCTAGTGCAATCTCTTAACAGTGCTAATATAATTGGATCATATAACCATCCCTCAAAGTGCAACGAAGAATCACTCCAAAGTTCCTATCTAGCGGAGAACATAAGAAGAAATCGTTTGTAGGGTACAAAACCACCTCGAAGCTATTCTTTCCGATCGATCTATCCAAGAGTTCATACTAAAATAACACCAAATAATTTCAGATTCGTAATACTCAATCCAACACAAAGAACCTCAAAGAGTGCCCCAGGATTTCTACCGGAGAAACAAAAGGCGAGAACGTGCATCAACCCCTATGAATAGATTACCCCAATGTCACTGCGGGAATCTGCGAGTTGGATGCCAAAACACATATCAAGTGAATCAATATGATACCCCATTGTCACCATGAGTATTCATATGCAAGACATATATCAAGTGCTCTCATCATAAAAGTATTCAATCCAATAAAACGAAATCTCAAAGGGAAAACTCAATTCATCACAAGATGGAGAGGGGAAAACACCATATGATCCGACTATATTAACAAAGCCTGCGATACATGAAGATGGTGACATCTCAAGAACGCATGAGTGAGAGATTAAACACAAAGCTACTCGTCCAAATCCTCAGCCCCGAGGGTGGACTACTCCCTCCTCATCGTTGTGGCCGCCGGGATGATGAAGATGGCCACCGGTGATGATTCCCCCCTCTGGCGGGGTGCCAGAACGGAGTCTAGATTGGTTTCTTGTGGCTACAGAGCCTTAGGCGGTGGAACTTCTGATCTAGGGTTTCCTTTGAGGGTTTAGGAATATTTGGCAATTTATAGGGTGAAGAGGGGGTGCAGGAGGCCACCGAGGTGGTCACAACCCACATGGGCGCGCCTAGGCTCCCAGGCGTGCCCTGGTGGGTTGTGCCCCCTCGGGGCACCCCCCCCCCAAGTGCTGCTCTGGCTTATTGGTGGTCTTCTGGTCCATAAAAAGTCCACAAAAGTTTCGTGGTGTTTGGACTCTGTTTGATATTGATTTCCTGCGATGTAAAAAACAAGCAACTGGCAATGGGTCAATAGGTTAGTCCCAAAAATGATATAAAGTTGATATAAAATGATTGTAAAACATCCAAGAATGGTAATATAACATCATGGAACAATAAGAAATTATAGATACGCTGGAGACATATCAGCATCCCCAAGCTTAATTCCTGCTCGTCCTCGAGTAGGTAAATGATAGAAACAGAATTTTTGATGTGCAATGCTGCCTAACATGTCATCTCATATTCTTTTGTTTGTAGCATGGACATTTGGACTTTTATATTGTTCAAAGCAATAGTCTAGTTTTGACATGAGACTTAAATACTCAAGCATATTGAGGAGTCCTGGATTAGGGGGTGTTCGAATAGCCGAACTATACCTTCAGCCGGACTCCTGGACTATGAAGATACAAGATTGAAGACTCCGTCCCGTATCCGGAAGGGACTTTCCTTGGCGTGGAAGGCAAGCTTGGCGATACGGATGTTCAGATCTCCTACCATTGTAACTGACTCTATGTAACCCTAACCCTCTCCGGTGTCTATATAAACCGGAGGGTTTTAGTCCGTAGGACAACGTACACATCAACAATCATACCATAGGCTAGCTTCCAGGGTTTAGCCTCTCTGATCTCGTGGTAGATCAACTCTTATACTACCCATATCATCAATATTAATCAAGCAGGACGTAGGGTTTTACCTCCATCTAGAGGGCCCGAACCTGCGTAAAACTTCGTGTCCCCTGCCTCCTGTTACCATCCGGCCTAGACGCACAGTTTGGGACCCCCTACCCGAGATCCGCCGGTTTTGACACCGACAATGGTGCTTTCATTGAGAGTTCCGCTGTGCCGTCGCCGTCAGGCCCGATGGCTCCTACGATCATCAATGGCGATGCAGTCCAGGGTGAGACCTTCCTGCCCAGACAGATCTTCGTCTTTGGCGGCTTTGCACTGCGGGCTGATTCACTTGGCCATCTAGAGCAGATCGAAAGCTACGCCCCTGGCCGTCAGGTCAGATTCGGAAGTTTAAACTACACGGCCGACATCCGCGGGGACTTGATCTTCAACGGATTCGAACCACTGCCGAGCGCGCCGCACTGTCACGACGAGCATGATCTAGCTCTGCTGCCGAACAGAGCCCTGGAGGCCTCACCCGCATCGGCTTCGACCCCTAATTCGGAGCCGACCGCGTCGATCGAGGATGGGCGGTTGGACGCCACCTCGGAGGCTGCGATCCCAACGGCGGTTGAGCCGAACACCAGCCCCATACTCTGCAAGACTCGTGACTCCATGGAGCCGGATTCTTCTCCGGACTCCAAACTCTCCGCGCCCCTACCGAGCGAATCCGATTGGGAGCCGATCATGGAGTTCACGGCCGCGGACGTCTTTCAGCACTCGCCTTTCGGCGATATCTTGAAATCAGTAAAGTCTCTCTCTTTGTCAGGAGAGCCCTGGTCGGACTACGGTCAGCAAGATTGGGGTACGGACGATGAAGAAATTCAAAACCCACCCACCACCCACTTTGTAGCCACTGTCGACAACTTAACCAACATGCTCGACTTCGACTCCGAAGACATCAACGGTATGGACACCGATGAAGGAGATGATGAAGAACCAGCGCCTACTAGGCCCTGGAAAGCCACCTCGTCATATGACATATACATGGTGGACACCCCAAAAGAGGGAGAGGGCGATTGAACAGCGGAGGATGACCCCTCCAAGAAACAGCAAAAGCGCCGGCGTCAGCGGCGCCGCTCAAAATCCCGCCAACACAAAAACGGCGATTCCAGCACGGGAGATAATAATACCCCGGAAAGCGCCGAAGAACATCCTCCCGAGCAAGATTTAGCACAGGAGGATGGAGAAACCAGCCCTCATGAGAGAGCGGCGACAGAGAGGTCGAGGACGATAATTGTATGCCTCCCTCCGAAGACGAGGCAAGCCTCGACGACGACGAATTCGCCGTGCTGGAGGATCCCGTCGAACAAGAGCGTTTTCAACGCAGGCTTATGGCCACGGCAAGAAGCCTCAAGAAAAAACAGCAACAACTTAAAGCTGATCAAGATCGGCTAGTCGATAGATGGACTGAAGTCCTTGCGGCCGAAGAGCATAAACCCGAACGCCCCTCCAAGTGCTACCCGAAGCGCAGGTTGCTACCCCGATTAGAGGAGGAAGCACTCGACGCGGCCGACAGGCCACCTCGTGGCCGCGACAGAGAGGCCTCATGGCCCTCCACCCAAGCCGCACCCCGTACCAAGGCACGGGAATATGCGCCGGACTTACAAGACATGTTGGAGGACAAGGCAAGGCAAACAAGATCGATCTACGGATCGCGTAGGCGCCCCACGGCTCGAGACGATAACCGTCACGCCGGCCACAAATTCGGCAGGGCCGAACACAGTAGACAAAGCTCATTGGAGCTACGTCATGATATCGCCCAGTACAGAGGCGCCGCACGCCCATTGTGCTTCACAGACGAAATAATGGATCATCAAATCCCCGAGGGTTTCAAACCCGTAAACATCGAATCATATGATGGCTCAACAGATCCCGCGGTATGGATCGAGGATTATCTCCTTCATATCCACATGGCCCGCGGCGATGATTTCCATGCCATCAAATACCTCCCACTCAAGCTTAAAGGACCATCCCGGCAGTGGCTTAACAGCCTGCCAACAGGGTCAATCAGCTATTGGGAGGACCTGGAAACCACATTCCTCGACAATTTCCAGGGCACTTATGTGCGACCCCCAGACGCTGACGACCTAAGCCACGTAATTCAGCAGCCAGATGAATCGGCCAGGCAATTCTGGACACGGTTCCTAACAAAGAAAAATCAAATACTCAATTGTCCGGACACAGAGGCCTTAGCAGCCTTCAAGCATAATATCCGTGACGAGTGGCTTGCCCGGCACCTAGGACAGGAGAAGCCAAAATCTATGGCAGCACTCACGGCACTCATGACCCGCTTTTGCGCGGGAGAAGACAGCTGGCTTGCTCGTAGCAACAATATGACCAAGAACCCTGGTCGTTCGGACATCAGGGACATTAGTGGTAGGTCGCGTCGCAACCAGCAGAAGCGTCGCATCAACGGCGACAATGCTAAGGATACGGCAGTTAATGCTGGATTCAGAGGCTCTAAATCCGGTCAGCGGAAAAAGTCATTCAAAAGGAATCCTAGGGGGCCATCCAGCTTGGACCGAATACTCGACCGCTTGTGCCAAATACATGGCACCCCCGAAAAGCCGGCCAATCACACCAACAGGGACTGTTGGGTGTCCAAGCAGGTAGGCAGATTAAGCACCGACAATGAAGACAAGGGGTTGCATAGCGATGATGACGAGGAGCCCCGGCCGCCGAACAACAATGGACAGAAGGGTTTTCCCCCACAAGTGTGGACGGTGAACATGATATACGCCACCCACGTCCCCAAGAGGGAGCGGAAGCGCGTGTTAAGGGACGTATACGCAGTAGAGCCAGTCGCCCCAAAGTTCAACCCATGGTCCTCCTACCCGATCACCTTTGATCGAAGAGACCATCCCACTAGCATCCGTCATGGCGGATTCGCCGCATTGGTTCTCGACCCAATTATTGACGGATTTCATCTCACTAGAGTCCTTATGGACGGCGGCAGTAGCCTAAACCTGCTTTACCAGGATACAGTGCAGAAAATGGGCATAGATCCCTCGAGGATTAAGCCCACCAAAACGACCTTTAAAGGCATAATACCAGGTGTAGAGGCTAGCTGTACAGGCTCAGTCACACTTGAACTGGTCTTCAGATCTCCGAATAATTTCTGAAGCGAGGAGTTAATCTTCGACATAGTCCCGTTTCGCAGTGGCTACCATGTACTGCTCGGGCGAACCGCATTCGCCAAGTTCAATGTGGTACCGCACTATGCATACCTTAAGCTCAAGATGCTAGGCCCTCGAGGAGTAATTATGGTCAATGGAAACACCGAACGCTCCCTCCGAACGGAGGAGCACACGGCGGCCCTTGCAGCGGAAGTACAAAGCAGCCTCTCCAGGCAGTTCTCCAGTCCGGCCATTAAACATCCGAACACAGTCAAGCGCGCCCGGAGTAACCTACAACAAGACTGCCTGGCACATTCCGAGCAGGCGTAGCAATGCGGCCCCAACCCCAACCCCCGCAAAAAGGCGATGTCAGTACTTCGCGTACATAACTACGCTATAGAAATACCATGGGCATAGGGGGAGGGGCACCATCACGGCACGCCCAAAACACGGCTTAAACTGCACCAGGAGCTTCCGACCTTTTTTTATACTTTTCTCTTACTTCCAGGACTCTACTCTTCGGAAGGCTTGTTCGGCAGTTCAATTGCCGCACAAACGATGCAAGGACCAGGGAAGCAGACAAGCCATGCCGCATTACGGAAATCCCAGGTGTTCTCTATCACGAGCAGTATACCTGTTTCGCATACTATTCCGCAGCTTGCCCCTGGAGCAGACATGTTAAATAGTCCAACTTTTCGTTTATCGCATCACTTGTATCGTTCTGCTTTGATCGCAGCTATTTTAATGAACAATGCATAGCTTTTGTCTATTTTTTGCATTACCTTTTTTAATATATATATGTTCCTTAATGACATGTTGCACCCATACACTTTGGTACGGCCAAAATACGCCAGGGGCTTCAATACCCCTCAACATGGTGTGAGAAGTCCGAACACTTTAACAAGTGCGGCACCCCGAACTTATAGCACTATATGCATCGGCTCCGAATCATGTCTTGGGTCAATAGTTGGGTTTGCCCGGCTCCTATGTTTTGGTGCCTTACGTTCCGCTATATCGGCTAAGGTAGCACTAGGAGAACCACTGCGATTCTGTCCCAGTTGAGCTGGGCCGAGCACCTGAGTGGAGAAAGCTAAAACTGACTGTCATGATGAAGCGAGAGTTGGTCGTTGTTCGAGAGGTTTTTTAGAGTCCCTAAAGACTTATGATGCTTCGGGCGAGGAGTCGGCTATGTCCGGCCAAGGCGTGGATAGCGCCCCGAAATCAGTCTTCCAAATACTAGGGGCTTTGCCAAAATTTAAAATTATAGAATTCTATGGCTAAGTGAGAGTGTTCACGCATTATAGTCCGATTGCCTCGTTCATTGGGCTGAGCGCCTCCCTCGAAGGACCCAAATATGGGAAAAAGAGCGCCCAGGTTTATCCCCGAACACCCCAGCACTAGCGGCACGGGGGCAGAAGCCGACGACTCGCCATCTCTCAATATTGATAAACAACCGCACAGAAGGTAATATTTTAAATTCAAGCAGCATTGCTTAGCGCATATGAACAAGTTTTCAGCACACAGGATAACACGAGCGGGTTTTACTCAAAAAATACATCCTTGGTACATTCATCCGCAACAAGGCGGGCACCCTTCAGAACATCCTTATAATAATTCTCGGGCTTGCGATGCTCTTTCCCCGGCGGTGGCCCGTCCTTCACAAGCTTCTCTGCATCCAGCTTGCCCCAGTGCACCTTAGCACGGGCAAGGGCCCTACGGGCACCTTCAATGCAGACGGAGCGCTTGATGTCTTCAAGCCTCGGACATGCATCCACCAGCCACCGCACCAGCCCGAAATAGCTCCCAGGCAGAGCCTCTCCAGGCCACAGCCGAACTAGGAGGCCCTTCATGGCCTGTTCGGCCGCCTTGTGGAGCTCGACCAGTTGCTTCAGCTGGTCGCTCAGGGGCATGGGGTGTCCGGCCTCAGCGTACTGAGACTAGAACACCTTCTCCATCGAGCTGCCCTCCTCGGCTCGATAGAATGCGGCGGCATCGGATACACTCCGGGAAAGATCTGCGAACGCTCCTGGAGAGCTCCGGATTCGGGTAAGTAACAGGTAACTCACGTTTATGTGTTTTCTTTGCATAAAGAATGCCTTACCCGCCGCAATCTTCTCCGCCTCATCCAACTCCTGGAGGGTCTTCTGGGATTCGGCCTTGGCAGATTTGGCATTTTCAATAGCCACCGCAAGCTCGGACGCTTGCGTCTTCGAGTCACGCTCTAAACTCTCATGTTTTTCCATGAGACCCTAAAGCTCTTGCCGCACCTTGCCAACCTCGGCCTCATACTTCGCCCGCTCGATGCGCTCCAAGGCTGAATTCTTCTCGGCCTCATCCAGCACTTGCTTAAGGGTCGCCACCTCAGACGTGGCCCCTACAATAGCCACGATAATCCTGTCATTTTTCGCAATCGCACCTTTTTTATATATATACTTTCAACAAGGTATTTCTTACCTTCATTGTCCTCGAGATGCTTCTTGACACGCTTGAGCTCTTGCTCGGACCTTTCGAGGTCCTGCTTTAGCGCGTCCACTTCCGCAGTCAGTGCGGCGGACGCAAGCAGGGTAGCCTGCACATGCATATTGACTCATTTTTGTTAGACTCCTGCGAATTCTATTTGATCCTCTATTCGGCTTTTCTTCCCGAACGCCAAACAGAGCATCAGGGGCTACTGTCTATGCGGTACTATTATTTACGCATTCTTTACTTACCTCAAAGCCTGTTAAAAGGCTTGTACAAGCTTCACTCAGTCCGCTTTTGGCGGACTGAACCTTCTGGATCACCGCACTCATAATAGTGCGGTGCCCCTCATCGATGGAGGCACCTTGGAGCGCCTCCAACATATTGTCCGGCGCCTCCGGTTGGACGGAGGTCATCGGGATGGTAGGCTTGCTCCTCTTGGAAGGAGGTTGCCCGCCAGACTCTGGAACCTTTGAAGATTCCGGAGCTGTGTCCGGCCTTAAGCCGGACTTGGAGCCCTGGGGGGGGGGGGGTTCCTCCCCTTTACTCCTAGAGTCCGGGAGGTCGCCTTGCGGCGCCTCCAGGACCACCTCCTCCCTACTTGGAACCTGTTGGGACAACACTTCGGTGTCGCCCGTAGGGCGGGGGGAGGAAGCCGTCGGAAGCGAGTTCACCTTCGACGAGTCCAGTGAGCCGCTCGACGACGCGTCGAGCCGGTCTTTGGGTGGGCTGCATAAACGTATTCGACATAAGGGAAAGTTGTGCGAAAAATGAATACTATGAATTACTCCGGTATCCGGACACTTACGATTTCGCCAGGGGCTTGGCCCTGGGCTGCCACTCCTCTTCATCGTCGTCGGCGTCGGTGGAGCAGTCCGGAGGAAGGGTTTTCCCCTTCTTGGACCCTCTGGCCTCCTCAGAGAGGGCGGCCTTCCTTTTCTTCTCTCCTCCCGCTGGAGGGGGAGAGGTCTCTTCTTCCTCCTCCTCGTCTTCACGAGAGGAAGGCGCTTCGGGACCGTCGGATGACGACTCCGACACCTCCTGGCGCCGGGCACTCTTTCGAGTCCTTGTGGCCCTTTTCGTGGCCTTCTTCTCTGGCACCACATAGGGCGCCGGGACCAGCAGCTTCGCTAAGCGAGTGTCCGCTGGGCCTTCGGGCGGAGGAGCTGGACAGTTGATCTGTCCGGATATCACCACCCAATCCTATCAAAGATAAGGGAACTCAGATCCCGCATAGAGTCAAACTATGAAAAACTGATACCCTGTAAAAGGACAAAAACAGCTTACCGCATGAGCGTGATGCTGAGTACTGAATCCGCGATCCTCGGCAGCGGATGCGGGAGCCTCGGCGCCCTTGAAAAGCATCCTCCAGGCATCTTCGTACGTCGTGTCAAAGAGCCTGTTTAGAGTTTGATGCTGCGCCGGGTCGAACTCCCACTGGTTGAAGGCCCGTCGTTGACACGGGAGGATCAGGCGGATGAGCATAACCTGGACTATGTTGACAAGCTTGAGCTTCTTGTCCACCAGGGTTTGGATGCATGTTTGGAGTCCGGTCAGCTCTCCTTTTTTACCCCACGACAGGACGGTCTCCTTCCAGGAGGTGAGCCGCGTAGGGGGTCCGGACCGAAACTCGGGGGCTGCGACCCATTCGGGGTCGCACGGCTCGGTGATGTAAAACAACCCCGATTGCCACCCCTTCAGGGTCTCCACAAAGGAGCCCTCGAGCCACAGGACGTTGGCCATCTTGCCAACCATGGCACCACCGCACTCCGCCTCGCTGCCGCGCACCACCTTCGGCTTGACGTTGAAGGCCTTTAGCCATAAGCCGAAATGAGGGCAGATGCGGAGGAAAGCCTCGCACACGACAATAAACGCTGAGATGTTGAGGACGAAGTTCGGGGCCAGATCGTGGAAATCCAGGCCATAGTAGAACATGAGCCCCCGGACAAATGGATGCAGAGGGAATCCCAGTCCGCGGAGGAAACGGGGGAGAAATACCACCCTCTCATGGGGCCTAGGAGTGGGGATGAGCTTCCCCTTCTCGGGGAGTCGGTGCGCGATGTCGCTGGCCAGATATCCGGCCTTCCTCAGCTTTTTTATGTGTCCCTCTGTGACGGAGGAGACCATCCACTTGCCTCCCGCTCTGGACATGACTGGAGAAGGTCGAGGTGGTAGTGCGGACTTGGGCGCTGGAGCTCGAGTGCGCAAGAATGGATAGGCAGAGGAGGAAGAAGGCGTGGGTGAAAAGGTGGATCCTTATCCCCTTATATGGGTGGACACGGTTATGTGTCCCCACCAGCCTGGTAAAACTTGCTTATCTCCAAGCGCCGTAATCAAAGGCGCGGTTGGGTTACCCACGCCCGTATTGATGAGAATCCCAAAATGAGGGGACACGATCTCTGCTTCAACAAGACGTGCCAAGGAAACCGCCTCGCACAACGCGCTGAGGTGGGATAATTAAATGGATAAAGGCTTGGCCGTGGCGTGTCGCACCACGGAATGCGTCAGCAGATTAGATTTGTGTTAATATTATTATTCTCTCTATGGCAATATGTGGAAACTTATTTTGCAGAGCCGGACACTATCTTTGTGTTCAAAATCTTCTATGAAGTACTTGGAGGAGGAACCCGCCTTGCAATGCCGAAGATAATTTGCGCGTCGGACTCGTCGTCATTGAAGCCTGGTTCAGGGGCTACTGAGGGAGTCCTGGATTAGGGGGTGTTAAGATAGCCGAACTATACCTTCATCCGGACTCCTGGACTATAAAAATACAAGATTGAAGACTCCGTCCCGTATGCGGAAGGGACTTTCCTTGGCGTGGAAGGCAAGCTTGGCGATACGGATGTTCAGATCTCCTACCATTGTAACCGACTCTATGTAACCCTAACCCTCTCCGGTGTCTATATAAACCGGAGGGTTTTAGTCCATAGGACAACGTACACATCAACAATCATACCATAGGCTAGCTTCTAGGGTTTAGCCTCTCTGATCTCGTGGTAGATCAACTCTTGTACTACCCATATCATCAATATTAATCAAGCAGGACGTAGGGTTTTACCTCCATCGAGAGGGCCCGAACCTGGGTAAAACTTCATGTCCCCTGCCTCCTGTTACCATCCGGCCTAGACGCACAGTTTGGGACCCCCTACCCGAGATCCGCCGGTTTTGACACCGACACATATCAACAAGCAACCATGTCTTTTAAAATATCAACGCTAAAATAAGTTATCCCTAGCCCATCATGCTCAACCATTGATCCATCCATGAAACACACTCGCATATTAACTACACCCAATGCTCAAGTACGATCATAATTCCCCCTAGTTGGTGCTTTATACGAGAAGATGGAGACTCAAATTAAAAATAAAAATTTCATAAAGTAAAAGAAATGCCCTTCGCAGAGGGAAGTAGGGATTTATAGAGGTGGCAAAGTTCAAAGCGAAAATTGAGAGATAAAAACATTTTTGAGAGGCATACTTTTCCCACCAACAAAAACGACTTAGATCTCCCAACACTTTCCATGCTAGATATATCATAGGCAGTTCCCAAACAGAAAATAAAGTTTAGTCCTTTTTCCACCATACTTTCACTTTCCATGGCTAACCATATCCATGGGTGCCCTCCATACCAACACTTTCCAAGGAATTTATTATTTGATAACATAAAGTAAATTCATTTTTCATTCCGAGACTGGGCATCCCTAATACCTTTGCCTTACTCTCGTGTAATGACAAGTGAATAAACACTCATGGTGAGAATAACACATCTAGCATGGAAAATGTTGACCACCCCTCACCGCCTCGCGAGCGGTACGAGCACACAAAAGAGAAATTTATTTTGAAAATTAGAGATGGCACATAATTTCTTATAACAGCAAAAGAATGCTGCATATAGGTAGGTATAGTGGACTCATGTGCCAAACCTGGTTTAAAGGATTTTGGATGCACAAGTAGTGATCATACTTAGTTCAAAATGAAGGCTAGCAAAAGATTGATAAGAGACCAACCAAGAAATGAATAATCTGATAAGCGAGCATTGAACATAATTAACACCATATAATGCACCACAAGTAGGATGTAATTTCATTGCACAACTATTGACTTTTATGCTTGCATAGGGAATCACAAACCCTAACATTAATATTCTTACTAAAGCATAATTACTCATCAACATGACTCACATATCACATCATCATATCTCAAAACTATTACAAGGAATAAAGTTTATTTTGTCCAATGGTCTTCATGAAAGTTTTTATTATATCCTTCTTGGATATCTATCACTTTGGAACTAATTTTCATGTATTGCTTTTGATAAGCTCAAACAAATATAAGTGAATATCAATCAAGTAGTTAAGTAAATAGGTAGCTATTTGAGGACTCTATCTTACTCAAAAACTTTCAGATCTAAGTATTTTATTAAAACAAGCAAAAACAAAATAAAATGACATTCTAAGAATATCACACATCATGTGAAGAAACAAAAACTTAGGCTCAACCGATACTAACCGATAAATGTTGAAGAAGAAAGGTGGGATGCCTACCGGGACATCCCCAAGCTTAGATGCTTGAGACTTCTTGAAATATTATCATGGGATGCCTTGGGCATCCCCAAGCTTGAGCTTTTGTGTCTCCTTAATTCTTCTCATATCACGGTTTTCCTAAATCTCAAAAGCTTCATCGACACAAAACTCAACAAGAACTCGTGAGATAAGTTAGTATAAACCAATGCAAAACCCTTATCATTCTCTACTGTAGCAAATCACTAAAATTATTATTGAACATTGCATACTAAATGCCTCTGCATATTTAATACTCTTATCCTCAAATAGAAACATTAAACAAGCAAACATATGCAAACATAACAGCAATCTGCCAAAACAGTACAATATGTAAAGAATGCAAGAGTATCAATACTTCCCTAGCTCCAAAAGTTATGAAAATTTGCCACACTGTATAAAATTTATCAGAGTTCATTTTGCAAAAAGTTTCAACATTTTATCACATTCTGACTTTTCTAGGGAATTTTTGCAACAGCGGTAAACTTTCTGTTTTCAAACAGCAACATGTATACTTGCAAAATAAGCATGGTAAAGGCTATCAATGCCATTTTTATTGAAATAAAAGATGCAAAACATTATTCTAAATAACATCAAGCAAATCCTAACAAAACAAAATGACGCTCCAAGTAAAACTCATATCATGTGACGAATGAAGACATAGCTCCAAGTGAGGTTATCGATAATGTTGAAGACGAAAGAGGGGATGCCTTCCGGCACTAGTAGAAAACAGGGCTTTGGTTAAGGCATGGCCTGCCCATTAGTCCCCGTCTAGTCACGAATCGGGACCAATGGAGGCATACGTCCCGGTTCGTGAGCCCAGGGGGCCGGCCGGGCCTCGTGGGGCATTGGTCCTGGTTCGTCTGGAACCTTTTGTCCCGGTTCCAGGCACGAACCGGGACCAATGGTCCTCGCTCCTGGCCCACATCCATTGGTCCTGGTTCATGGCTGGAACCGGGACAGAAGGGGGCCTTTAGTCCCGGTTCCAGCCACGAACCGGGACCAATGAGGTGCCTATATATACCCCATCACCCGCGAGCAGAGCACTCCACACTGCTCTGTTTTTTTGGGCCGGCGAGGGGAGAGCTTTGTGGTGCTCTAGCTCACCTCCTATGGACATGAGGTGTTCGATGAAATGCCCGAGCCACACTACTTAAGCTTTCTCCTCTCGAAGCTCGACCTCCAAGCTCCATTTTCCTCGAGATTTGTCTAGGTTTAGCGGTCTGTCAAGTCTCGTCCTCGTCTTCACCACCGTCGATCGCCCGCGCCGATCTCGTCGCCAGCACCACCGTGGTGAGCCTCTTGTTCTTATCTTCTTTCTAAAATAAAAAAAAATTCCTACTTGTATGATTAGATAGATACTTGTCTAATTTTATTACTTTTAATATTGCTTGTTATTATATAGTGTGATGGTTTTGGTATCCGCCCCCGTCGGCCCTTGTCCTGTCTATGATTCGGATGTGGTATATATTATCTTTTATAACTATTTGGTTCATTTATTGTTTATGGCCATTATGCCGACCAACGTGACATATATTTTATTTATCTAGGAGGTATGTGAACTGGAAATTCCAACCGACCCTATTGTCGAGAGGTTAAATTTAGTTGAAGAAGAAAACAATTACTTGAAGGAAAAAATAAAAAAATGAGGAGGAGAAGATGATATTGGAGTTGCATGTTGCGGATGTCGTTGATGATGACAAGATCAAGATGGATGCAATGCGTTTGAAGATTAGAAAATATGCCATTCATATTGAGGCTTCGTATCATTATGCCGTTGGATCAATTGTTACCTTGGTTGCGATTATGATCGCATTTGTTGTTGCATTGAAGTGTTTTACATAGTTTCAATGTATGGTTTAATTAGATGCTCTGGAGAGCTATATGTTGTTCAATGAGAACTATGTATGTACTTTGGTTTTAATGTGATGATGAACTTCTATTAATTTGGTCACTTATCTATTCATGATGTTCTGTAATGGTTTTTGACACACTTAATTATATATAATGCATGCAGATGAACCGGCAATGGATGTACGGTGATATACACACCTCCGAGTACATTAAGGGCATGCATAATTTTCTCGAAGTGGCTGAGGCAAACAAGCAGAATGGTTTTATGTGTTGTCCATGCCCTATATGTGGGAATACGAAGTTTTACTCTGACTGGAAAATCCTTCAAACCCACCTGCTTTATAAGGGTTTCATGCCACACTATAATGTTTGAACCAAGCACGGAGAAATAGGGCTTATGATGGAAGAAAGCGAAGAAGAAGAGGACGATGACAACTATGTGCCCCCTGAATACGGTGATGCTGCAATGAGGGAAGCTGAAGATCAAGAGGAACCAGACAATGTGCCCGATGATGATCTCCACCAGGTCATTTTTGATGCAAGGAGACAGTGCGAAAGTGAAAAGGAGAAGCTGAAGTTCGATCGCATGTTTGAGGATAAAAAAAAGGTTGTACCCCAATTGCAAAGATGGCAACACAAAGCTCGGTACCGTACTGGAATTGCTGCGGTGGAAGGCAGAGAATGCTGTGCCTGACAAAGGATTTGAGAAGCTACTGAAAATATTGAAGAAGAAGATTCCAAAGGATAACAAATTGCCCGACAGTACGTACACAGCAAAGAAGGTCGTATGCCCTCTAGGATTGGAGGCGCAGAAGATACATGCATGCCCTAATGACTACATCCTGTACCGCGGTGCATACGAGGATTTGAACGCATGCCTGGTATGCGGTGCATTACGGTATAAGATCAGACGAGATGACCCTGGTGATGTTGACGGCGAGCCCCCCAGGAAGAGGGTTCCTGCCAAGGTGATGTGGTATGCTCCTATAATACCACAGTCAAAATGTCTATTCAGAAACAAAGAGCATGCCAAGTTGATGCGATGGCATAGAGAGGACCGTAAGAAAGACGGGAAGTTGAGAGCACCCGCTAACGGGTCGCAGTGGAGAAAAACCGAGAGAAAGTACCGGGCTGAGTTTGCAGGTGACCAAGGAACGTATGGTTTGGTTTAAGCGCGGATGGCATTAATCCTTTCCTGGAGAAGAGCAGCAATCACAGCACCTGGCCCGTGACTCTATGTATGTACAACCTTCCTCCTTGGATGTGCATGAAGTAGAAGTTCATTATGATGCCAGTTCTCATCCAAGGCCCTAAGCAACCTGGCAACGACATTGATGTGTACCTAAGGCCATTAGTTGAAGAACTTTTACAGCTGTGGAATGGAAATGGTGTACGTGTGTGGGATGAGAACAAATGGGAGGGATTTAACCTGCATGCATTGCTGTTTGTAACCATCAATGATTGGCCTGCTCTCAGTAACCTTTCAGGACAGACAAACAAGGGATACCACGCATGCAAGCATTGTTTAGCTAGCACTGAAATTATATACTTGGACAAATGCAGGAAGAATGTGTACCTGGGGCATCGTCGATTTGTTCCGACCAACCATCAATGTCGAAAGAAAGGCAAGCATTTCAAAGGCAAGGCAGATCACCGGAAGAAGCCCGCCATGCGTACCGGTGATCACGTACTTCCTATGGTCAATGATTTACACGTAATCTTTGGAAAGGGTCTCGGTGGACTATCTATTCCGAATGACGCTGAGGAACGCGCACCCATGTGGAAGAAGAAATCTATATTTTGGGACCTGCCCTACTGGAAAGACCTAGAGTTCCGCTCTTCAATCGACATAATGCACGTGACGAAGAACCTTTGTGTGAACCTGCTAGCTTCTTGGGCATGTAAGGGAAGACAAAAGATACACTGGAGGCACCGGAGGACCCGCAACATTTGCACGAAAAGATGGCATGCCTCCAAAGCAGTATGAAGGTCCTGCCAGCTACGCTCTTACCAAAGAAGAGAAGGAAATCTTCTTTGAATGCTTGCTCAGTATGAAGGCCCCGTCTGGCTTCTCATCGAATATAAAGGGAATAATAAATATGCCAGAGAAAAAGTTTCAGAACCTAAAGTCTCATGACTTCCACGTGATTATGACACAACAGTTTCCGGTTGCATTGAGGGGGCTTCTACCGGAAAACGTTTGATTAGCTATTGTGAAGCTATGTGCATTCCTCAATGCAATCTCATAGAAGGTGATTGATCCAGAAATCCTACCAAGGCTAAGGAGTGTGCAATGTCTTGTCAGTTTTGAGGTGGTGTTCCCACCATCCTTCTTCAATATCATGATGCACGTCCTAGTTCATCTAGTCGATGAGATTTTCATTCTGGGCCACATATTTCTACACAATATGTTCCCCCTTGAGAGGTTCATGGGAGTCCTAAAGAAATATGTCTGTAACCACGCTAGGCCAGAAGGAAGCATCTCCATGGGCCATCAAACATAGGATGTCATTGGGTTTTGTGTTGACTTCATTCCTGGCCTTAAGAAGATTGGTCTCCCTCAGTTGCGGTATGAGGGGAGACTGACTGGAAAAGGAACGCTTGGAGGGGACTCAATAATATGTACGGACGGGCATTCTTGGTCTCAAGCACACTACACAGTTCCACAGAACTCTACCTTGGTGACCCCGTATGTCGATGAACACAAGAACAGTCTGCGCTCCAAACACCCGGAGCAGTGTGACGACTAGATTACATGTGAATACATTAGGACTTTCGGCAGTTGGTTGGAAACATGTCTCAGATGTGATAACACTGTTTCTGATGAGCTTTACTTGTTGTCCAGGGGACCATCTTCGACTGTATTGACTTATAAAGGATACGCGATAAATGGGAATACATTTTACACGATTGCCCAAGATCAAAAGAGCACCAACCAAAACATCAGTGTCCGCTTTGATGCAGAAACAATAGGGGAAAGGACACATATTATGGTTACATAGTTGAGATATGGGAACTTGACTACGAACATGATTTTAAGGTCCCTTTGTTTAAGTGCAAATGGGTTAATCTGTCAGGAGGCGGGGTACAGGTAGACCCATACTACGGAATGACAATAGTGGATCTGAACAATCTTGGGTACACAGACGAACCGTTCGTCCTAGCCAATGATGTGGCGCAGGTTTTCTATGTGAAGGACATGTCTACCAAACCGAGAAAAAGAAAAGATAAGGAAGCGAATACATCATACGATGAGCCAAAGCGCCACATAGTTCTTTCAGGAAAAAGAGACATCATGGGATTGGAGGGTAAGACAGACATGTCTAAATATTATGAAAAGTTTCATGAAATTACTCCCTTCAAAGTCAAGGCTGACCCAAGCACCCTGTTAAGCGATGAAGAATATCCATGGTTACAGCGTAATAAGCAAAGGACACAAGCGAAGAAAAAGTGAAGACTTTCTCTCCACAACTATTATGATGATGCCTTTGATCTAGAATACCACTGCAGTTACATGTGAAGAAATTAAATGCCTTTTGTAACAGACGAGTTTCCGTATGAAACCCTGATACTTCGAAAGAGATTGTCCATTTTGTACACGAAGTGCATCCAGTTTTTGCCGTAACCCTCTCAGCTTTTTAGCACATGCTATGTGGGTGAAATGATTATACCATGCCAACTTTCAACATTTTCTGAGTTCATTTGTAGTGCTTTTCAATTTCAGGGTCATATAGCTCAAAAAAATCAGTAAATGCATGAAAAATAACAAATGAAGTCAGAAAGGGTTGAAAATTGATGATGTGGCTTTAAATAGTGCATTCTGAACACACAAAAGGTCTGGAGTTCAAATAAGTTCAAAAAATGAAATCCCTTTGTAACAGATGAGTTTTCATCCAAAACCCTAATACCTCGAAAGAGATTGTCCAATTTGTACATGAAGGGCATCCAGTTTTTGTCGTAACCCTCTCAACTTTTTAGCACATGTAATGTGGGTGAAATGATGATACCATGCCAATTTTCAACCTCTTCAGAGTTCATCTGAAGTGCTTTTCAATTTCAGGGTCATTTAGCTCAAAAAAATCAGTAAATGCATGAAAAAAAACAAATGAAGTCAGAAAGGGTTGAAAATTGATGATGTGGCTTTGAATGGTGCAATTTGAACACACACAACGTCTGTAGTTCAAATAAGTTCGAAAAATGAAATCCCTTTGTAACAGATGAGTTTTCGTCCAAAACCCTGATACTTCGAAAGAGATTGTCCATTTTGTACACGAAGGGCATCCAGTTTTTGCCGTAACCCTCTCAACTTTTTAGCACATGCTATGTGGGTGAAATTATGATACCATGCCAATTTTCAACCTCTTTAGAGTTCATCTGAAGTGCTTTTCATAAAGATCTTTTTTTGTTAGAAACTTTAATAGCAAAAAGAATTATCATAAAGATTTTTTTTGGAAACTAAATTAACAAAAAATGTTTTTGAATATAATGATAAAACATAGTAATATTAAATAGCAGGAAAAAGAATGACTCCAAAATATACTTTTATAGTAAAGTTAATCACAAACTAGTGATGCACACAAATTTCAAAGAATTCAAATTTAAACAATTCAAATTTGAAAACTAATGGCACTAACAGAAAGTTTATATTTTTGACCTAAAAGCAAAAAAGAATTAAAAAAATAAAGCAAAAAACAAAATAAAATAAATAATGCAAGAAACAAAAAAATACTGGATTTTTAAAAAAAAATGCCGCCTACTGGGCCACACGGCCTGCATACGACTAGAAACCCATCTGTACATGGGCTAGGATGCAAGCCCCCCGGCCAAATAGGCCCAACATGGTAGTGACAAGGGTAGGCAAGTACTACCTGCAATTAGAGAGGAGCTCAGCACCTGTGCCACAACGCGGCTTATAAACAGGTGTTGAGCTCCCTCAGCTAGCGAGGTGGGACTAAACTCCCACCACACCACCGCTGAGCCACCCTTTCGTCCCGGTTGGTGGCACCAACCGGGACGAAAGCCCACCTTTGGTCTTGGTTGGTGCCACCAACCGGGACCAAAGGTCTCTACTTCCCGCCCTTGCCACCAACCAGGACCAAAGGTCTCTGCTTCCCGCCCTTGCCACCAACCGGGACCAAAGGTCTCTGCTTCCCGCCCTTTGGGCTGCCAAAAAGAGACCTTTGGTCCCGGTTGGTGGCACGAACCGGGACCAAAGGGGGGCATTCGTCCCGGTTTGTGCCACGAACCGGGACCAATGGTGTGGGTATATAAGCCCGCACTTAGGAAATTTGACAGTTTCATCGCCAATTGCCCCCCGACAACGCCGAGCTCATCGATGCCGCTAGGCTGCCCGTGCTCGCCGCCGCGCCCCTCGCCCTGCCCCGAGCTCGCCGTCGAAGCGCTGCCACCGTGCCCCTACTAGTGCTCACCGTTGACGCCCTCACCCCTCCCCTGCCCCGAGCTCGTCGTGTCCTCGCCGCCGTCGCGCCCCTGCGGGCCCTGCCCCAAGCTTGCCGTGTCCATGACGCCCCGCGCCCCTGCCCTGCCCAGAGCTCGCTGTTGACACGCCGCCCCACGCCCGTGCCCTTCCCCGATGGTGCACGCCGCCCCTCCCCATTCGGTCCGGCGGTCGTCCCCCTTTTCCTCCTATGTTTTTGATCATATATGCTTTTTTGTTCATATTATGCTTTTTTGTTCATAGATGATCATATATATGATGTTTTTTTGTTCATATGTATGCATGGATGTACAAAATGAGATGGATGATGCATTTTTTGTTCATATATGTACTATTTTTTTATTTAGGTTGTTAGTACATACCGATTTTAGGTTAGTGCATTTTAGATTAGTTGATTTAGTGCATTTTAGGTTAGTTGTCGAGGATCGGAAAAAGGAAGAAGAAAGAAGAAGAAAAAGAAAAAGTAAAGGAGAAGGAGAGGAAAAATAGGAGAAAAATAAAAAGGAAGAAAAGAGGAAGAAGGAAGAAGGAAGAAGAAAAAGAAGAAAAAGGAGAAGAAGAAAAAATAGGTCGAGGGTGTCGAGGATCGCCAAGGGTTTGAGGGTTGGGAACTAGGGTAGAGGGTCGAGGGTCACCGAGGGGTCGAGGGTTCGAGGGTCGAGGGTCGTCGAGGGGTCAAGGGTCAGGAACTAGGGTAGAGGGTCGCCGATGGTTCGAGGGTCGAGGGTCGCCGAGGGTTCGAGGGTCGAGGGTCGAGGAATGCCGAGGGGTCGAGAGGTTGCCTTTTGTCAAAGTATTGAAGAAATCCATGGCTACATCATTAGTCGGAAGTAACCGGGGCATGATGGTACGAAGTTCTCCAAAGTTATTCTGGAACGGAGTCCCGGATAGGTTAATTCGCCTTCTGGTATGAATTTCAGCAAAGGCCTTCCAAATAGTGATGTTTGGAAGGCTCTTGCTGAACTTTGTACCAAAAAGTGAATTATCCTATCTGGGACTCTGTTCCAAAATAACTTCCGAGAGCTTCATACCGTCATGCGCTTGTTACTTTCGCTTAATGATGAAGACATGGTTTGTTGAATCCTTTAACATTAGACAAAGGTGACATGAGGGGGTCGAGTGTCGGGAACTAGGGTAGAGGGTCGTGGATCACCGAGCGGTCGGTGGTCATGAACTTGTGTAGAGGGTCGAGGGTCAAGGGTCGTCCAGGGGTCGAGGGTCCAGATTTATCAAGAATGCCCCCATTATGGATGTCCACAAGTTGATCCAATTTTTTTTCTGACCTCATATATTCTTCTATATGTCACATTGTCTGTCAAAGTATTGAAGAAATCCATGGCTTCATCATTAGCTAGAAGTAACAGGTGTATGATGCTACGAAGCTGTTCAAAGTTGTTTTGGAATGGAGTTCCTAATAGAATAATTCACCTTTTGGTCCGAATTTCAGCAAAGGCCTTCCAAATAGCGATATTCGGAAGGCTCTTGCTGAACTTTGTACCAAAAAGCGAATTATTCTATCGGGAACTCCATTCCAAAACAACTTTGAAGAGCTTCATACCATTATGCGCCTGTCATTTCCGGCTAATGATGAAGTCATGGTTTTCTTGAATTCTTTGACACTAGACAACATGACATATAGAAGGGTAGATGATATCGGGGAAAATATGGACCATTTTCTGCACATCTAGAATGTGGCCATTTTGTTGAATCCCTTGTCGGTCCGGACATCGAAAATCATGAGAGAGGCAGTCTGGCCCAAACCCTAGAAGCGCTGCCGAGGCTACCCAAATTTACCAAGTTAAAAGAGCGTTGTCGTCGAGGCCACCCCAAACCCTAGAAGCATTGCCGAGGCCACCCCCAAACCATAGAAGCGTCGAGGCCACTAATATGATTCCTTGTTGTGATTAGCTAGATAGGTCTACGTTTTCCACTAATATATCCATCTGTCATGTTTGTATATTAATTGCCATGTTGTAATATTTGTAGAAACTATGGAGCACCGAGACTTGGAAGTAGAACAGGTGTTGGGGGACATAATCCTCGGCGGAGGTGATGTCATGTCATATCTCAATGACACCTATGGTCTGGAAGGAGAGGGTGAAGCAAGCTACAGTGATTGAACAATGGAGGAGGAAGGACATTATTATGATGGCTCCGGTGACCGAATGCCGGTGGAAGAAGGAGACCGTGATGACGGCTCCGGTGACCGTACGGAGTCCGGCCAGGTATATATATTAATTAAGCCTGTGCTAACTAGCTAATTGATGCATTAATTGTTTTGTTATGTACACATATTAACTCTCTTCTTTCTTGTTTTCTAGCCCTCCGGATCGAGCCAAACTTCGGTAATGAGACGAGGCCCGAAAAAAAGTCGCGCCAGGATGAAAGGTTCACGATCACAGCAATCGCGGGTGATGGCCAACTGATTGAACCCATCCGGACCAATGAAGCATTTTCTTCTCAGTGCGGGGTTCTTGTTAGGGACATGATCCCGATCAGCATCCACCAATGGTATAAGCCTAAGAACGAAGACCCTCAGGTGTCTTATGACAACGATAGGCAGAAAGATGATCTTTGGACCGCGCTGAAGGCAAATTTCACCCTACCGCCAGAGGAGGATCTGGAGAAGCCAGTTATAGAGCCATTGGTCAAGGCACATGCTCTTAAGAAGATGGCAGATCTATTCAGGAGGTGGAAGAATGAGTTGAAAACAATGTTTGTCGACAAAGACAAGACTCCAAAATTCACCGACTGATTTGACAAGATAAGAGATCACTGGGACGCATTTGTGGCCCACAAGACATCGGAGAAGAGTAAGAAGATGTCAGCGACAAACAAGAAAATGCTACAAAGAAGGAGCTTCACCATCGCACGGGGTCAGGTGGCTACCTCAAAGCCCGGCCGTTGTGGGACAAGGCTGAGAAAGACCGGCTTCATAAAGGGGTCAAACCACAAGCATTGCACTGGTCAGACCGTTCAAGGACTTGGTTCTTCGGGGTTGGGGGAACGTTGGATCCCGAAACAGGGAAGTGCATTTGGACGAACCAGCAACTGGAAATACCCGTCACGAAGTTTCAAGAGTATATCACCGCATCGCAGCAAGGGACGTTCGTTCCCGACAGAGAGAACGACAAGCTCACACAGGCCCTTAGGAATCCTGAGCTCCCTGGACGGGCACGAGGCATGCCAGGCTCCATTTCGTGGAAGGTTGGGTTTCCCGGTGCAGGTGGTTACAAAACCCGGGAGAGGAGGAGGAAAGTGGAGCAAACCGAACTACAGAAGTTGCATGCAAGCGTACAAGCTAGAGGAAAAGGACAACCAGCGACCTGCTGAAGCTACCCCGCCATCTCAGCAGAGAAGCAGCATGGCTTCCACCGAGATGCTTCAGGAGCCTGACTTCACGGCTCCTAGCTACCCCGTGGATGCTATCACGGAGGCTGAATATTACCACCTTATGATGTAATGGCAGCACCTCAAAGTCAAGGCGGTTGTTGGCTCTGTTGCACCTCCTGAACCCGGCGCAACTTTTCACTGTCGGCCGATTCCACAAGGCTATGCCGTTGTGATGGCCGATTTGAGGAGCTCGAGCTTGACCACTCTACTAGTGACGGGGAGACTCGACTAGGTCTTGCTCTAAAGACTCCATGTCTATGGCGGAAGGAGCTCATCAACCTTCCGAACAGGACGCCTCCGCCTCCTCCTCCGGTGAGTCAGGGCACTCCACCTCCTCCTCTAGCGAGTGACCAGGGCATTCCGCCTCCTTCTCCGATGTGTGGCGGCACTCCGCCTCCTTCTCTGCCTGCACCGGCATGTCTGAGCAGCCCGCCTCCTCCTCTGCATCATCAGCAAAAGCGAAAGACAGCCGCTGCCACTCCGGCTGCTCCGGCGCCTCGTAGCACTCTGTCTCGTAAGCAACAAAGGAAGACAGTCGTAGCCGCTCTGGCCGCTCTGGCGTCTAGCAGTACAGACAGAGGCGGGAGGCAATACAGATTCGGTTCATCTCTCAAGCCTCTAGAGAAGTTACCATATGAGAGAATCGTGGAGGAAAATGCGGAGATCTGTAAAGCCCAAGTGAAGGACTTCTTTGAAATGCAATGAGCTAAGAAACAACCACCTACGGAGGAGAAGATAGATCCGGTGAAATTGAAGCGCACTTTGGATGCCCTGAAGCGACCAGCACCGGCTCTGCCAGATGACAACCATGTTTGATAGAGGCTAAGGTGTCCCGATGTTTCGATGAGATAGATATCATTTTCTGTGGGAGTCGACTTTGACGATCTGACTACGAACGTGCGAAGACGTCACGCCTTAGCAATCTCTAAACCAACTTCCGAGGGTTATTGACCACACCGGAGCACGATCAACCTAACCACGAGGGTCTATTTCCTGCGAGCAAACAAAGAACAAGCAAGAAACTGAGATTGCAATCTGGATATTGCAAATAAAAGAGGAAAGCTTTATTAATGAAAGTGGGGTTCTGTGACGTCTTGGTCTGGTCGTTGGACACAAACGAAGTACGCGAAGTTGCAGCTATGGCGAACTTTTAATCTAAACAAAACCCAAAGTCTAAACGACGCCCTAAGGGTTGTATATATGGAGGAAGAGGGGGGATTTTGTGGCCTTTGGAGGAGGGGTCTGAAACCAACCCTAACTCTTGTTTCCCCACACATATGGACTCTAAAAACAGCCTATACTTAAGTATTTCAAAAATACATGGGCCTGGCCCAATAATAAGGTGACGCAGCACCTAGAATAGCCTCTGGACGAAATTTATGAAGTGGCATCTTGTATATTTCGTCCAAGGCTTCATGCACTCCTTATGGTGGCTTCAAAGTCCTGAAATCATCACTTGTAACTCCGTTCTTGATCCCCTTGTGCATGCCATCATCTCCATGCTTGAACTTGCTCCAAGGTTCATCTTTCTTGTCCAAGCTAGGCCCTTCATTTGTAAGCAAAACAAATGTATCAAATTTAGGCAGCATCATATTCTCATGAACATTAGAATCGTTACCAAGAAACAAAAGTACCTGATAATTCAATTGGCGTGCGCGAGCTCTAGTAATTGATCCAATATGTATAGCAGCAGGGGCTGTGGGTGTAACAATGGTATTGATGTCCTCATCAATGTCCGGGCTCTTAAAAATGCAGCGCAAGAAGCGCGCCAGTTGGGAACTACTTCAAGTGACAAAAGGTTACAAGAATGAACAAGTGGGAAAAAATTCCCCAGCTCGGCGAACAGGCGAACCAATTGTGCCCCCCACTGAAGGTGTCTAGAGATATCGTCGCAAATCTGCCAGGGATGCTGCCCGGTACCAATCCTAGTGATTACCTGCCTGACTCTGCACATTTTGATACAATGGAGGTGGACGAACACAAATATCGGTACGGGAAGCCTCCGTCAAACCTGGTGATCCTCCTCTAACAACGATGATGCGAAGATTCCATAAGTGGTACATGGACACCTGCAAGTCTGGGAAGGATATTTTGACGCTGAGAGTTAAAGAGGAGCACGACCTCGCTGCAATTGATCTGTTGTCTGTTCCATTTGAGGAGTTCTTCTAGTTTTTCAATCAAAAGGCCCTCTATAAAATAATCATCACTTTCTACTGTCTGTAAGTACTACTTCTGTAATTAAGTCTCTATATATAGCTCAGCTCTTTCATTACATGTATATATAATTATCCTCACTACATTATGCAGATTGAAGATTGTCGAATGCAAGAAAAGACAAATGTATGATATTGGGTTCATTAACACAAATCTCATAGATGAATGTATGGTTAAACATGATGCCAAAGAAGCCGAGGCCAACTTGCTAAAATCGTTGCTTCAAAATCAAAACAAAGATAAAATACTCTTTCCTTACAACTTCAAGTGAGTGTTACTGTCTTGTGCATATTCGATTTCCCTTATTACTCTAGGTTAGAGTAATGTAATTGATGAGTTAGGCATGCGTGCGCAGCTTCCACTTTATTCTCCTAGAGATTAAGCTTGATAGGGACTAGTAACCGTCTTAGACTCAAGACGAAAAGATCCCAACGAGTATGCGGCCATGACTGAAATGCTCGAGAAGTAAGTTCAATCGATCATTATTGCACCATATCAGCAACTTTGTTCATTTCCTGATATCAAGTAATAATTATTTTCTTTGTCTCCCAGGGTTTGGAAAGTGTTCACCGCAGAAGCTCCGGAACTGCTGGGGAAGCTGCGATTTACACACCCGAAAGTAAGTACTACTAGCTAGTTCCGCGCATCTCCCATTGATTCTAGCTAGTTTCATCAATACCATTTATAATGCTTGATTATCAGTTTGATTGACCTCTATTTCTCGTAAAGTGGTTGTGGCAGGAAGGCGGGAATAATTTTTGTGGATACTACATTTGCGAGTACATCTACAATGCGACGACCTCTAAGCGGGGCTACTCTAAAGAAGATTATGAAGTGCGTAAGCAATAATATTCACAATTTTATTTTATTACCATCATTTGTGTTGAGCTTCATTCATATATATGTATTAACCCCTTCTTCAAATTAGCTTTGGCAGCTGCGAGATGAACTCCTACCACAAGATCGCATAAAAGCAATTCAAGAGGAATTGGTGAGATTCTTTCTTGATCACGTCATAGATAAAGACGGAGAATACCATGTGGAACTTGACATCAGATGCTAGGGATTGTAAGAGATCTTATATTGTATATATGTAGGTAGTAGCGTCGGATAGATGTACGAAAACTTGTTGTTCGACCAATCTCTCGGAGAAAGAGAGGTCAATCACTTCTCTTTGTATATGTTCATGACGATCTTGTGTACTTAATGGTTTCCTTCATTTGTTTACTAGCTAGCGTGTCGAGTCCTCTCTATATGTATAGTACGTAGCTTCGACCAAGCACGGAGATAAGAGAGGACACTTCTCTCTATTAGCTAGCTAACACAATATATGAAACCCCTAAATTAACCCTACAAAACCCCCAAAACCCCCAACCCCCTTTCAAAAAAAACCCAGCCCCTGAACTGCTGACGCGTGGACGCTTTGGTCCCGGTTGGTGCTACCAACTGGGACTAAAGGCCCCCCTGCCTGGGCAAGCCGCAGCGGCCATGTGGAGCCCCATTTGTCCCGGTTCGTGGGCGAACCGGGACTAAAGGTTTTGGGCTTTAGTACCGACCCTTTAGTCCCGGTTCCCCAACCGGGACAAATGGGCCTTATGAACCGGGACAAATGGGCCTTTTTCTACTAGTGCGGGGCATCCCCAAGCTTAGTTGCTTAGATCTTCCTTGAATATTACCTTGGGGTGCCTTGGGCATCCCCAAGCTTAGGGTCTTGTCACTCTTTATTCTCCTCATATCAACATCTCACCCAAAACATGAAAGCTTCAATCACACAAAACTTAATGGAACTTTGTGAGATAGGTTAGTATGATAAAGAGCAAACCATTTCACTTTTGGTACTGTCAAAGACAAGATTCATAATTGTTCTCACACAATTCCTATTGTAGCATATCATTTCCACAATTTATATTAAGCAATATAAGCCATGGAAATTAAAGAACAAGCAAGCTATGCATTGAAAACAGAATCTGTCAAAAACAGAACAGTCTATAGTAATCTGTACTCCAACCATACTTTTGCTACAAATTCTGAAAAGTAGGAAAACCTAGGTAATTTGTCTATTAATATTCTGCAATAATAATCAGCATTTTATCACGCCTCTTTTAAAAATGAGAATTGTTTTCCTGAGCGCAAAAGTTTCTGTTTTTCAGCAAGATCAAATCAACTATCACCATAGACCATCCCAAAGGTCTTACTTGGCACTTTATTGAAACGAAAGCAATAAAACATGATTACTACAGTAGCCTAATCATGTGAACACACAAAAACATTAGGTAAAAGTGTTGGGTTGTCTCCCAACAAGTGCTTTTCTTTAATGCCTTTTAGCTAGGCATGACGATTTCAATGATGCTCGCATAAAAGATAAGAATTGAAACACAAAGAGAGCATCATGAAGCACATGTCAAGCACATTTAAGCCTAACCCACTTCCTATGCATAGGGATTTTGTGAGAAAACAATCTATGGGAGCAAGAGTCAACTAGCATAGGAAGGCAAAACAAGCATAACTTCAATATTTTCAACACACGGAGAGGAAACTCGATATTATTGCAATACCTAGATACAAGCAAATGTTCCTCTCTCATAATAATTTTCAGTAGCATCATGAATGAATTCAACAATATAGCTATCACATAAATCATTCTTTTCATGACACAAAAGCATAGAAAACTTATTAATCTCCACATAAGCAAATTTCTTCTCATCAATAGTAGTGGGAGCAAACTCAACAAAATAACTATCATGAGAGTGAAAATTAAAATCATGATGACAAGTTTCATGGTTATCATTATTATTTATAGAATATATGTCATCACCATAATCATCACAGATAGCAATCTTGTTCTCATACTCAACTGAAGCCTCATCCAAAATGGTGGATTCATCATTAAATAAAGTCATGACCTCTTCAAATCCACTTTCATCATTATAATCATCATAAATAGGAGGCTTGCAATCATTATAACAAATTTGCACATCAAATCTTGGGGGACTAAAAATATCATCTTCATCAAATATAGCATCCCCAAGCTTGTTGCTTTGCATATCATTAGCATCATGGATATTCAAAGAATTCATACTAATAACATTGCAATCATGCTCATCATTTATAGATTTTTTTATCAAACATTTTATAAAATTCTTCTATCAAATGAGAACAAGTTTCCTTTCCATCATTTTCATGAAAGACATTATAAAGATGAATAACGTGATGCAACCTCAATTCCTTTTTTTGTAGTTTTCTTTTTATAGACCAAGCTAGTGATAAAACAAGAAACTAAAAGATTCGATTGCAAGATCTAAAGATATACCTTCATGCACTCACCTCCCCAGCAACGGCGCCAGAAAAGAGCTTCGTTGACGGGATGTGAGTGTCACTTACCTAGCCTCCCCAGCAATAGCACCATAAAAGAGCTTGATGTCTACTACGCAACTTTATTCTTGTAGACACGTGTTGGGCCTCCAAGCGCAGAGTTTTGTAGGACAGTAGGAATTTTCCCTCAAGTGGATGACCGAAGGTTTATCAATCAATGGCATGTGTAGGATGAAGGTGGTCTCTCTCAAACGACCCTGCAATCAAATACAAGAAATCTCTTGTGTCCCAACACACCCAATACAATGGCAATTTGTATACGTGCACTAGTTCAGCGAAGAGATGGTGATACAAGTGTAATATGGATGGTAGAAATATAATTTTATAATCTGAATAAATAAAAACAGCAAGGTAGCAAATAGTAAATGGGCACAAAAACGATATTGCAATGCTTGAAAATGAGGCCTAGGGTCCGTACTTTCGCTAGAGCAATCTCTCAGCAGTGCTAATATAATTGGATCATATAACCATCCCTCAAAGTGCAATGAAGAATCATTCCAAAGTTCCTATCTAGCAAAGAACATAAGAAGAAATCGCTTGTAGGGTACGAAACCACCTCAAAGCTATTCTTTCCGATCAATCTATCCAAGAGTTCGTAGTAAAATAGCACCAAATAATTTCAGATTCATAATCCTCAATCCAACACAAAGAACCTCAAAGAGTGCCCCGGGATTTCTACCGGAGAAACAAAAGACGAGAACGTGCATCAACGCCTATGCATTGATTGCCCCAATGTCACCGCGAGAATCCGTGAGTAGGAGGCCAAAACACATATCAAGTGAATCAATATGATACCCCATTGTCACCATGAGTATTCATATGCAAGACATATATCAAGTGCTCTCAAATCCGTAAAAGTATTCAATCCGATAAAATGAAATCTCAAAGGGAAAACTCAATTCATCACAAGATAGAGAGGGGAAAACACCATATGATCTGACTATATTAAAAAAGCCCGCGGTACATCAAGACCGTGACATCTCAAGAACACAACAGAGCGAGAGAGATTAAACACATAGCTACTGGTCCAAACCCTCAGCCCCGAGGGTGGAATACTCCCTCCTCATTGTGGTGGCCGCCGGGATGATGAAGATGGCCACCGGTGATGATTCCCCCCTCCGGCGGGGTGCCGGAACGGGGTCTAGATTGGTTTCTTGTGACTACAGAGCCTTGCGGCGGCGGAACTTCTGAGCTAGGGTTTTCCCCGAGGGTTTTGGAATATTTGGCAATTCATAGGGCGAAGAGGGGGTGCGGGAGGCCACCGAGGTGGGCACAACCCACCTGGGCGCGTGTGGGCTCCCAGGCGCGCCCTGGTGGGTTGTGCCCCCTCGGGGCACCCCCCAGGTGCTGCTCTGGTCCATTGGTGGTCTTCTGGTCCATAAAAGATCCACAAAAAGTTTCGCTGTGTTTGGACTCCGTTTGATATTGATTTCATGTGATGTAAAAAACAAGCAGAAAACAACAACTGGCACTAGGCACTGGGTCAATAGGTTAGTCCCAAAAAATGATATAAAGTTGCTATTAAATGATTGTAAAACTTTCAAGAATGATAATATAATAGCATGGAACAATAAAAATTTATAGATACGTTGGAGATGTATCACTAACCACGCAGAAAGCGCAAACTTTTATGAGAAGAGGAGGTGTTTGATTGTCTCGTGTGACTACAAAAGCAAAACTTTTTGCTTCCTTGCCAATTGTGGTGAGCGAGGTTGTCTTTAGTTAGGAAAAACCCCTCCGAAGATACCACATGAAAATCTTAAGTTTAGTGGTATCTTCGATTTCCATATTTATTTTTTATTGTCTGGTGGAATCTTTGAGTGGAGAGTGCACGGTACATAGACTCGATTGCAAAGGGCCCAGTAGTAGTTAGATCCAGCTAAACACTTCTCGTCCATGTGTCAGGTAAATCAAATCCAAATGGGGTAGAAGATTTTTCCATGACACAAGAACGGGCCTGATCAAATCCCACCTAAAGGTTATATCATGTGGGGAGGAGCTAAGCCATGTGCAAGAGTATCATTCTAATCACGTACCATGTGATACAAGGTCGGGTACTATTCCTCTATAGTGTTATTTCCAAGCCACTTGTACTCCTCGGAACGTATCTCAAAGCCATCCTTTACTGCAAAAGATCCAAAGAGGAAAATATGTTTCTTTGTCGCCATCAAACTAGCCCAAAAATGCGAGTCTCCAGGTCATGTTCCATAAAGAATCGTATGATCGGCATGTTGCAAGATAGAGAACTCCCATACACAAGATGTGGCACTACTCCTGCAATGTGGCCGTCCTATTTGGGGCATTCAATCATATAGCCAACATGCCAGTGAAAATGTTAAATAACAATGGAGATAGAGGGTCACCCTAACATAGTATGTTTTTTTCTAGAAGTAATGGTCTACATCATCATTGACTTCGACAACCAGACTACCTCCAGTAAAAAATTTGGATCCAGTCTTGCCATTTCTCGAAGAAACCTTTCATTCTCAAGGTCAGTTTGAGAAACGACCATTTGATTTTATCGTAAGCTATTTCAAAGAAAATTTTGAGCATTATCCCACTCATGTTTTTAGGTGCATCTCATGAACGGTCTCACAAATGATACCTATTCCGTCGGGTATGTTTCTTCCTTGCATCAAAGTTGTTTGGGATGGCCGAACAACATGGTCAGCAACCGCATTGAGCCTATTGGTAGCAGTGTTGGTAATTTTTTTGAAGTTGGCATTAAGGAGACATATCAATATGTATTGTTGGATCTTCTCGACATCCTTAATCTTTGGCAACAAAACAACTTCCTGAAATTAAGCCTAGATAGGTCAAGCTGGCTAGGATGAAGAAAATTGAATGACTCCATTAGGACAGTCTTGACGACATCCCAGTAGTTCTAATAGAACTCTGTGGGGAATCCATCAGAGCCTGTAGCTTTGTTATGTTCCTTTTGGAATATAGTGGCACTCACCTCATCTTTAGATAAAGGTGTCGTAAGGATAATAATCTCTTCAGTTGTGACTTGTGGAATATGATCCATTTGGGTCTCATCAAGGGTGTAGTTCCCTTCATCTGGAGCCCTGGACAGAGACTTGTAGTACATGTTGATATAACACTTGATATCTTCTTATCCCTCAATCTATCACTCATCTTATTGTAGGCTGAAAATACACTTCTTCTTGTCCCGCTCATTGGCGATCATGTGGAAGTATCATGTATACCTGTCGCCCTCCAAGATGAATTGGGATTTGGATCTTTGGTACGATTTGATTTTATCTTCTCGCAATACAGGTGCAAACTATTTGTTGGACTGAGTTTCCATATCATTCTCCTACTGAGACAGAGTGTGAGTCTCTGCAATCTTACTAAGGTCATCGATAATAGTGGGAAGGCATTGCTTTACCTTTTTGTGCATACCACTGGCATGTCTTGCCCAACAGATCGGAATTCCTTTGTCACTTGTAATTTAAAATTCCATCTCTGAATCGGTATACGATTAGTGGCGGGCCTCTCCCATGCATTCTTTAATATGTCTACAAAGTCATCCTGGTATGACCATCCCAATTCGAATATGAATGGGTGGTGTGTGGTAGTGGGGCTAGGCGAGTTAGAATCAAGAACGACAAGCACATAGTTCGAAAGAGTCTTGATATGCTCAAGGGAACACACGATTACCCAAGGACATTTTCATTATCATTCGGTATCCATAAGTACAAGGTTGAGTTTCTCTTATGTCTGGCACCGATGATTATTAGCCCAATTGCACTTTCTCTAGACATACATGTGTGACGCCCAATATGCGGTCCTATCCTCGAGGAACCTAGGAGCCCCACCAAGGATAGAAGCGCATATCAAACATGCTTCACAAGCTGGATATCGTTACAACATACCATGTACTAAATAGATGAGAATGCCAGATAAAGGCTTACACTCGCCACAAGCTACAACATGAATACATGAATACATAACAATCATCATACAGAAGAGTAGGATCCGACTACGGATGAAATCAAATGAAAGAAAAACAACAGCCACCCTGCTAATCCTAGGCTGCCAACCGGGAACCCATCCTATGATCGACATAGAAGAACAAGCAGAAGAAGGACTCCAAAAGCAAACATGCATCACTCTCATGTCAAAGCATCGCTTTACATGTACCTACACTTGTTGTTGTAGTAATCTGTGAGCTACGGGACTCAGCAATCTCATTACCATGGGTAGCAAAACTAGCGAAGCTTAATCGGTGAGGAATGGTTAAGTGGTGAGGTTGCAGCAAGTTGTAAGCATTTATATGTGGCTAACTTACGATTATGAAGAGTAAACTACGCATAACGGACTGCTACCTCTTGAGCATGCGTTGGTTTTCCCTTGAAGAGGAAAGGGTGATGCAACAAAGTAGCATAAGTATTTCCCCTTAGTTTTTGAGAACCAAGGTATCAATCTAGTAGGAGACTACACGCATGTCCCTCATACCTGCACAAACAAATAAGAACCTTGCAACCAACGCGATAAAGGGGTTGTCAATCCCTTCACGGCCACTTGCAAAAGTGAGATCTGATAAAGATAATAAGATAAATATTTTTGGTATTTTTGTTGTATAAATTGGAAAATAAAGATTGCAAAATAAAAGGCGGTAGAAATAGCAAGTAGATAGGAAAATAATATGATGGAAGATAGAACCGGTGGCCATAGGTTTCACTAGTGGCTTCTCTCAAGATAGCAAATTCTACGGTGGGTGAACAAATTACTATTGAGCAATTGATAGAAAAGCGCATAGTTATGAGAATATCTAGGCATGATCATGTATATAGGCATCACGTCCGCGACAAGTAGACCAAAATGATTCTGCATCTACTACTATTACTCCACACATCGATCGCTATCCAGCATGCATCTAGAGTATTAAGTTCATAAGAACAGAGTAACGCATTAGGCAAGATGACACGATGTAGAGGGATAAACTCAAGCAATATGATATAAACCCCATCTTTTTATCCTCGATGGCAACAATACAATATGTGCCTTGCTTCCCCTGCTATCACTGGGAAAGGACATCGCAAGATTGAACCCAAAGCTAAGCACTTCTCCCATTGCAAGAAAGATCAATCTAGTAGGCCAAACCAAACTGATAATTCGAAGAGACTTGCAAAGATATTAAATCATGCATAAAAGAATTCAAATAAGAATCAAATATTGTTCATAGGTAATCTTGGTCATAAACCCACAATTCATCAGATCTCGACAAACACACCGCAAAAAGAATTACATTGAATAGATCTCCAAGATAATCGAGGAGAACTTTGTATTGAGATCCAAAGAGAGAGAAGAAGCCGTCTAGCTAATAACTATGGACCCAAAGGCATGTGGTAAACTACTCACACATCATCGGAGAGACTATAATGTTGATGTAGAAGCCCTCCGAGATCGATTCCCCCTCCGGCGGAGCGCCGGAAAAGGCCCCAACATGGGATCTCACGGGTACAGAAGGTTGCGGCGGTGGAAATTGGGTTTCGTGGTGCTCTAGGATGTTTTCGGGGTATATGAGTATATATAGGCGAAAGAAGTAGGTCGGTGGAGCCATGAGGGACCCACGAGGGTGGGGCGCACCTACCCCCTGGGCGCGCCCTCCTACCTCATGGCCGCCTCGTTGCTTCCTTGACGTCCACTCCAAGTCTAATGGATTGCGTTTGTTCTAAAAATAACTATCCCGAAGGTTTCATTCCGTTTGGATTGTGTTTGGTATTCCTTTTCTGCGAAACACTGAAATAGGCACAAAAAACAGCAATTTGCACTGGGCCTTTGGTTAGTAGGTTAGTCCCAAAAATAATATAAAAGTGCATAACAAAGCCCATTAAACATCCAAAACAGATAATATAATAGCATGGAACAATAAAAAATTATAGATACGTTGGAGACATATCAAGCATCCCCAAGTTTAATTCCTGCTCATCCTCAACAACAACAACAACAACAACAACAACAACAAAGCCTTTAGTCCCAAACAAGTTGGGGTAGGCTAGAGGTGAAACCCATAAGATCTCGCAACCAACTCATGGCTCTGGCACATGGATAGCAAGCTTCCACGCACCCCTGTCCATAGCTAGCTCTTTGTCGATACTCCAATCCTTCAGGTCTCTCTTAACGGACTCCTCCCATGTCAAAATCGGTCGACCCCGCCCTCTCTTGACATTCTCCGCACGCTTTAGCCGTCCGCTATGCACTGGAGCTTCTGGAGGCCTGCGCTGAATATGCCCAAACCATCTCAAACGATGTTGGACAAGCTTCTCCTCAATTGGTGCTACCCCAACTCTATCTCGTATATCATCATTCCGGACTCGATCCTTCCTCGTGTGGCCACACATCCATCTCAACATACGCATCTCCGCCACACCTAACTGTTGAACATGTCGCCTTTTAGTCGGCCAACACTCCGCGCCATACAACATTGCGGGTCGAACCGCCGTCCTGTAGAACTTGCCTTTTAGCTTTTGTGGCACTCTCTTGTCACAGAGAATGCCAGAAGCTTGGCGCCACTTCATCCATCCGGCTTTGATTCGATGGTTCACATCTTCATCAATACCCCCATCCTCCTGCAACATTGACCCCAAATACCGAAAGGTGTCCTTCCGAGGTACCACCTGGCCATCAAGGCTAACCTCCTCCTCCTCACAGCTAGTAGTACTGAAACCGCACATCATGTACTCGGTTTTAGTTCTACTAAGCCTAAACCCTTTCGATTCCAAGGTTTGTCTCCATAACTCTAACTTCCTATTTACCCCCGTCCGACTATCGTCAACTAGCACCACATCATCCGCAAAGAGCATACACCATGGGATATCTCCTTGTATACCCCTTGTGACCTCATCCATCACCAATGCAAAAAGATAAGGGCTCAAAGCTGACCCCTGATGCAGTCCTATCTTAATCGGGAAGTCATCGGTGTCGACATCACTTGTTCGAACACTTGTCACAACATTATTGTACATGTCCTTGATGAGGGTAATGTACTTTGCTGGGACTTTGTGTTTCTCCAAGGCCCACCACATGACATTCCGCGGTATCTTATCATAGGCCTTCTCCAAGTCAATGAACACCATATGCAAGTCCTTCTTATGCTCCCTATATCTCTCCATAAGTTGTCGTACCAAGAAAATGGCTTCCATGGTCGACCTCCCAGGCATGAAACCAAACTGATTTTTGGTCACGCTTGTCATTCTTCTTAAGCGGTGCTCAATGACTCTCTCCCATAGCTTCATTGTATGGCTCATCAGCTTAATTCCACGGTAATTAGTACAACTCTGAACATCCCCCTTGTTCTTGAAGATTGGTACTAATATACTCCGTCTCCATTCTTCTGGCATCTTGTTTGCCCGAAAAATGAGGTTGAAAAGCTTGGTTAGCCATACTATCGCTATGTCCCCGAGACCTTTCCACACCTCAATGGGGATACAATCAGGGCCCATCGCCTTGCCTCCTTTCATCCTTTTTAAAGCCTCCTTCACCTCAGACTCCTGGATGCGCCGCACAAAACGCATGCTGGTCTCATCAAAGGAGTCATTCAGTTCAATGGTAGAACTCTCATTCTCCCCATTGAACAGCTTGTCGAAGTACTCCCGCCATCTATGCTTAATCTCTTCGTCCTTCACCAAGAGTTGGCCTGCTCCGTCCTTGATGCATTTGACTTGGCCAATATCCCTCGTCTTCCTCTCCCGGATCTTAGCCATCTTATAGATGTCCCTTTCACCTTCCTTCGTGCCTAACCGTTGGTAGAGGTCCTCATATGCCCGACCCCTTGCTTCACCAACAGCTCGCTTTGCGGCCTTCTTCGCCATCTTGTACTTCTCTATGTTGTCTGCACTCCTATCCAGGTATAGGCGTCTGAAGCAATCTTTCTTCTCTTTAAGCGCCTTCTGGACATCATCATTCCACCACCAGGTATCCTTATCTTCGCTTCTCCTTCCCCTGGACACTCCAAACTCCTCCGAGGCCACCTTACGAATGCAAGTCGCCATCTTCATCCACACATTGTCCGCATCCCCTCCTTCCTCCCAAGGGCCCTCCTTAAATACCCTCTCCTTGAACACCTGAGCTACCTCCCCCTTGAGCTTCCACCACTTCGTTCTAGCGACCTTGGCACGCTTATCCCGCTGGACACGAATCCGAAAGCGGAAGTCAGCAACCACCAGCTTATGCTGGGGTACAACACTCTCCCCAGGTATCACCTTACAGTCTAGGCACGCACGCCTATCTTCTCTTCTCGAGAGGATGAAATCAATCTGGCTAGAGTGTTGGCCACTACTAAAAGTCACCAGATGTGATTCTCTCTTTCTAAAGAGGGTGTTAGCTACAATCATGTTGTAGGCTAGAGCAAAGCTTAAGACATCTTCTCCTTCTTGATTCCTGATGCCATAGCCAAAGCCCCCATGCGCCCCTTCAAAACCTGTGTTAGATGTACCCACGTGGCCATTGAGGTCTCCTCCTATGAAGAGCTTCTCACCAATCGGTACACTCCTAACCATGTCTTCCAAGCCTTCCCAGAACTCCCTCTTGGTGTTCTCATTGTGGCCTACTTGCGGGGCATATGCGCTGATAACATTGAGAACCAAGTCCTCAGCTACCAGCTTGACCAGGATAATCCGGTCCCCACGTCTCCTGACGTCTACCACTCCATACTTGAGGCTCTTGTTGATCAAGATGCCTACGCCATTTCTGTTTGCAGCCGTCCCCGTGTACCACAGCTTGAAGCCGGTATCCTCCACCTCCTTCGCCTTCTGTCCTCTCCATTTGGTTTCTTGGACGCAAAGGATATCAACACCTCTCCTCACTGCTGCATCAACTAGCTCCCGAAGCTTCCCTGTCAGAGACCCTACGTTCCAGCTACCTAAGCGAATCCTCCTAGGCTCGGCTAGCTTCCTTACCCTTCGCACTCGTCGAGTCAAATGCGAAGACCCTTGCTCATTTTCCACTACATCCGGGCGCCGATGTAGCGCGCCACTAAGGATGCGACGACCCGATCCTCGCTCACTTGCCACCGTATCCGGATCAAGATACGGCGCGCCACTTGGGGGGTGATGGCCCGGCCCTTGCCCATTTTCCACCACACCCGGGTTCCGATGTGGCGCGTCGCTGAGAGGGTTACGCCCCAACGAAAATCTTTTGGGTTTCATCTCCATAAGAGTGGCTGAGTTTTTACGTTGGCTCGCCAAGCCTATCACAACCCTCCTCCTTTACCCGGGCTTGGGACCGGCTATGTTGAGACAACATAGGCGGAGTTTCCTGCTCATCCTCGAGTAGGTAAATGATAAAAATAGAATTTTTGATGTGGAATGCTACCTAGCATAATTCTCAATGTAATTTTATTTATTGTGGCATGAATGTTCAGATCCGAAAGATTCAAGACAAAAGTTTAACATTGACATAAAAATAATAATACTTAAAGCATACTAACAAAGCAATCATGTCTTCTCAAAATAACATGGCCAAATAAAGTTATCCCTACAAAATCATATAGTCTGGCTATGCTCTATCTTCATCACACAAAGTATTTAATCATGCACAACCCCGATGACAAGCCAAGCAATTGTTTCATAGTTTTGATGTTCTCAAACTTTTTCAATCTTCACGCAATATATGAGCGTGAGCCATGGACATAACACTATATGTGGAATAGAATGGTGGTTGTGGAGAAGATAAAAAGGAGAAGATAGTCTCACATCAACTAGGTATATCAACGGGCTATGGAGATGCCCATTAATAGATATCAATGTGAGTGAGTAGGGATTGCCATGCAACGGATGCACTAGAGCTATAAGTGTATGAAATCTCAACAAAAAAACTAAGTGGGTGTGCATCGAACTCGCTTGCTCACGAAGACCTAGGGCATTTTGAGGAAGCCCATCATTGGAATATACAAGCCAAGTTCTATAATGTAAAATTCCCACTAGCATATGAAAGTGACAACATAGGAGACTCTCTATCATGAAGATCATAGTGCTACTTTGACGCACAAGTGTGGTAATAGGATAGTAACATTGTCCCTTCTCTCCTTTTCTCTCATTTCTCTTTTTTTCTTTTTTTAATTTGGGTCTTTTCCTTTTTTATGGCCTATTTTTTTCTCTCCTTTTTTTTCTTTTCGTACGAAGTCTCATCCCGACTTGTGGGGGAATCATAGTCTCGAGCATCCTTTCCTCACTTGGGACAATGCTCTAATAATGATGATCATCACACTTTTATTTACTTACAACTCAAAAATTACAACTCGATACTAGAACAAATTATGACTCTATGTGAATGCCTCCGGCGGTGTACCGGGATGTGCAATGAATCAAGAGTGACATGTATGAAAGAATTATAAAGGTGGCTTTGCCACAAATATGATGTCAACTACATGATCATGCAAAGCAATATGACAATGATGTAACGTGTCATAACAAACAGAACGGTGGTAAGTTGCATGGCAATATATCTCGGAATGGCTATGGAAATGCCATAATAGGTAGGTATGGTGGCTATTTTGAGGAAGGTATATGGTGGGTGTATGATACCGACGAAAGGTGCGCGGTATTAGAGAGGCTAGCAATGGTGGAAGGTGAGAGTGCGTATAATCCATGGACTCAACATTAGTCATAAAGAACTCAATACTTATTGCAAAAATCTATTAGTTATCGAAACAAAGTCCTACGTGCATGCTCCTAGGGGGGGTAGATTGGTAGGAAAAGACCATCGCTCGTCCCCGACCGCCACTCATAAGGAAGACAATCAATAAATAAATCATGCTCTGACTTCATCACATAATGGTTCACCATACGTGCATGCTACGGGAATCACAAACTTTAGAACAAGTATATCTCAAATTCACAACTACTCAACTAGCATGACTCTAATATCACCATCTTCATATATCAAAACAATCATAAAGAAACAAACTTCTCATAGCATTCGATGCACTTTATATGATATTTTTTATTATACCCAACTTGGATGTTCATCACATTAGGACTAATTTTGTAGCCAAAGCAAATTACCATGCTGTTCTATAAGACTCTCAAAATAATATAAGTGAAGCATGAGAGATCAATAATTTCTATAAAATAAAACCACCATTGTGCTCTTAAAAATATATAAGTGAAGCACTAGAGCAAAATTATCTAGCTCAAAAGATATAAGTGAAGCACATAGTGTGTCTCTCCAAAAGGTGTGTACAGCAAGGATGACTGTGGTAAACTAATAAGCAAAGACTCAAATCATACAAGATGCTCCAAGCAAAACACATATCATGTGGTGAATAAAAATATAGCCTCAAGTAAAGTTACCGATGGACGAAGACGAAAGAGGGGATGCCTTCCGTGGCATCCCCAAGCTTAGGCTTTTGGTTGTCCTTTAATTTTACCTTGGGGTGCCATGGGAATCCCCAATCTTAGGCTCTTGCCACTCCTTATTCCAAAATCCATCAAATCTTTACCCCAAAACTTGAAAACTTCACAACACAAAACTCAACAGAAAATCTCATGAGCTCCGTTAGTATAAGAAAACAAACCATCACTTCAAGGTATTGTAATGAAATCATTCTTTATTAATATTGGTGTTAAACCTACTGTATTGCAATTTCTCTATGGTTCATACCCCCTGATACTAGCCATAGATTCATCAAAATAAGCAAACAACACACGAAAAACAGAATCTGTCAAAAACAGAATAGTCTGTAGTAATATGTAGGTTTAGAGTACTTTTGTAACCCCAAAAATTCTGAAATAAATTTCTGGACTTGAGGAATTTGTCTATTAATCATCCTCAAAACGAATCAACCTAATATCACTCTCCATTAAAAAATGGAAGCTAATCTCGTGAGCTCTAAAGTTTCTGTTTTTTACAGCAAGGTCACAAAGACTTCCCCCAAGTCTTCCCAAAGGTTCTACTTGGCACAAACACTAATTAAAAACATAAAACCACATCTAAACAGAATCTAGATGAATTATTTATTACTAAACAGGAACAAAAAGCAAGAAACAAAAATAAAATCGGGTTGCCTCCCAACAAGCGCTATCATTTAACGCCCCTAGCTAGGCATAATAGCAAGAATAGATCTAGGTATTGTCGTCTTTGGTATGCAATCCATAAGTGGCTCTCATAAAAGATTCATAAGGCAATTTAACTTTGTTTCTAGGGAAGTGTTCCATGCTCTTCCTTAATGGAAATTGAAATATAATATTTCCTTCCTTCATATCAATAATTGCACCAATCGTTCTAAGGAAAGGTCTACCAAGAATAACAGAACAAGTATGATTGCAATCTATATCAAGAACAATGAAATCTACGGGCACATAATTCCTATTTGCAACAATAAGAACATCATTAATCCTTCCCATGGGTTTCTTAATGGTGGAATCCGCAAGATGCAAATTTAAAGAACAATCATCAAATTCACGGAAACCTAACACATCACACAAAGTTTTTGGAATCGTGGAAACGCTAGCACCCAAATCACATAAAGCATAGCATTCATGATCTTTAATTTTAATTTTAATAGTTGGTTCCCACTCATCATAAAGTTTTCTAGGGATATAAACTTCTAATTCAAGCTTTTCTTGATAGGATTGCATTAAGGCATGAACGGCATGTTTGGTAAAAGCTTTATTTTGATCATAAGCATGAGGAGAATTTAGCACGGATTGCAACAAGGAAATACAATCTATCAAAGAGCAATATCATAATTAAATTACTTGAAATCCAAAATAGTGGGTTCATTGCTATGTAAAGTTTTGACCTCTTCAATCCCAATTTTACCAATTTTTGCATCAAGATCTAAAAACTCCAAATCATTGGGACGCATTTTAACTAAAGTTGACTCATCTCCAGTCCCATCATTATCAAGATTCATAATGAAAAACAAATATTTAATAGGCGACACACTGATCACTTTTAGATCTTCATCCTTATTATCGGGAAAACTAGAAGGACACGCTTTTTATAAAGCAATCCTTTTTAGCACGCATCCTAGCGGTTCTTTCTTTGCACTCATCAATGGAAATTCTCATAGATTTGAGAGACTCATTGATATCATGCTTAGGTGGAATAGATCTAAGTTTCAAAGAATCAACATCAAGAACTCATCAATCTTAGGCAATTTTTCTTCAAGAAAAGCATTGAAATTCTTTTGCGAAATCATAAATTCTTTAACACTAGTCTCAAAATCAGAGTGCATCTTATTAAAATTTCCATAAGAGTTATTGTAGGAATTACCATAATTATTAGAGGAATTACTAGGAAACGACCTAGGATTAAAGTTTCCTCTATACGTGTTGTTACCAAAATTATTCCTACCAACAAAATTCACATCCATAGATTCATTATTATTCTCGATCAAAGTAGACAAAGGCATATCATTAGGATTAGAAGAAACACTCTTATTAGCAAACAATTTCATAAGTTCATCCATCTTTCCACTTAAAACATTAATGTCTTCTATTGCATGAACCTTTTTACTAGTAGATCTTTCGGTGTGCCATTGAGAATAATTAACCATAATATTATCTAGGAGTTTAGTACCTTCTCCTAAAGTGATTTCCATAAAAGTGCCCCCCGCGGCTGAATCTAAAAGATTTCTATAAGCAAAATTCAATCCAGCATAAAAAATGTGTATGATCATCCATAAATTTAATCCATGTGTAGGACAATTACGTATCATTAATTTCATCCTCTCCCAAGCTTGTGCAACATGCTCATGATCAAGTTGCTTAAAATTCATAATATCGCTTCTGAGAGAGATGATCTTAGCGGGAGGAAAATACTTAGAGATAAAGCATCTTTGCACTTATTCCATGAATCAATACTATTTTTAGGCAAAGACGAAAACCAAGTTTTAGCACGATCTCTAAGCGAAAACAGAAATAGATTCAGTTTAACAATATCATTATCCACATCTTTCTTCTTTTGCATATCACACAAATCAACAGAGTTGTTTAGATGTGTAGCGACATCTTCACTAGGAAGGCCAGAGAATTGATCTTTCATGACAAGATCAACAAAGCGACATTAATTTCACAAGATTCAACATCGATAATAGGAGCAATCGGAGTGCTAAGAAAATCATTGTTGTTGGTATTGGAAAAATCACACAATTTAGTATTGTCTTGAGCCATTGTGACAAACAATCCAACACACAAGCACACAAGAAGCAAGAAAAAGAGGCGAACGAAAAAAGAGGGCGAATAAAACAGCAAAGGTGAAGTGGGGGAGAGGAAAACGAGAGGCAGATGGCAAATAATGTAATGCGAGGGATAATAGTTTGTGATGGGTACTTGGTATGTCTTGACTTGTGCATAGATCTCCCCGGCAACGGAGCCAGAAATCCTTCTTGCTACCTCTTGAGCATGCGTTGGTTTTCCCTTGAAGAGGAAAGGGTGATGCAGCAAAGTAGCATAAGTATTTCCCTCGGTTTTTGAGAACCAAGGTATCAATCCAGTAGGAGACTACACGCAAGTCCCTCATACCTGCACAAACAAATAAGAACCTTGCAACCAATGCGATAAAGGGGTTGTCAATCCCTTCACAGCTACTTGCAAAAGTGAGATCTGATAAAGATAATAAGATAAATATTTTTGGTATTTTTGTTGTATAGATTGGAAAATAAAGATTGCAAAATAAAAGGCGGCATAAATAGCAAGTAGATAGGAAAAATAATATGATGGAAGATAGACCCGGGGGCCATAGGTTTCACTAGTGGCTTCTCTCAAGATAGCAAATTCTACAGTGGGTGAACAAATTACTGTCCAACAATTGATAGAAAAGCGCATAGTTATGAGAATATCTAGGCATGATCATGTATATAGTCATCACGTCCGTGACAAGTAGACCGAAACGATTCTGCATCTACTACTATTACTCCACACATCGACCGCTATCCAGCATGCATCTAGAGTATTAAGTTCATAAGAATAGAGTAACGCATTAGGGAAGATGACATGATGTAGAGGGATAAACTCAAGCAATATGATATAAACCCCATCTTTTTATCCTCGATGGCAACAATACAATGCGTGCCTTGTTGCCCCTGCTGTCACTGGGAAAGGACACCGCAAGATTGAACCCAAAGCTAAGCACGTCCCATTGCAAGAAAGATCAATCTAGTAGGCCAAACCAAACTGATAATTCAAAGAGACTTGCAACATATTAAATCATGCATAAAAGAATTCAAAGAAGAGTCAAATATTGTTCATAAATAATCTCGGTCATAAACCCACAATTCATCGGATCTCGACAAACACACCGCAAAAAGAATTACATCGAATAGATCTCCAAGAGAATCGAGGAGAACTTTGTATTGAGATCCAAAGAGAGAGAAGAAGCCATCTAGCTAATAACTATGGACCCGAAGGTCTGTGGTAAACTACTCACACATCATCGGAGAGGCTATAATGTTGATGTAGAAGCCCTCCGTGATGGATTCCCCCTCCGGAGGAGCGCCGGAAAAGGCCCCAAGATGGGATCTCACGGGTACAAAAGGTTGCGGCGGTGGAAATTGGTTTTCGTGGTGCTCTCGGATGTTTACGGGGTACATGAGTATATATAGGCGAAAGAAGTAGGTCGATGGAGCCACGAGGGACCCACGAGGGCGTGGGCGCACCTACCCCCTAGGCACGCCCTCCTACCTCGTGGCCGCCTCGTTGCTTCCTTGACGCCCACTCCAAGTCTCCTTGATTGTGTTTGTTCCAAAAATAACTCTCCCGAAGGTTTCATTCCGTTTTGATTCCATTTGGTATTCCTTTTTTGCGAAACACTGAAATAGGCAAAAAATAGCAATTTGCACTTGGCCTTTGGTTAGTATGTTAGTCCCAAAAATAATATAAAAGTGCATAACAAAGCCCATTAAACATCCAAAATGGATAATATAATAGCATGGAACAATCAAAAATTATAGATATGTTGGAGACGTATCACGGACGTTAACTAGTAATGATCAAGAAGTGATCCTGAACACCTGCTTATGATTCAAACATAACCCCACCATGTTCTCTTCCCGAACTCCCTCGAAAAGAGACGATCATAGTTACACATGTGATTGGTGTATTTTAATTGAATTTAGTGTCAAGTTCTCTATAATTGGATATTATAAATTTCCAAGTGGCCACATGACCGTAGGCACGACTTTCCGAAAGATTTAACCCTACAGGGGTGTCCCAACTCAGTCCATCACAAACTCTCATGATCAGCATTGGAAAGACCTCAACCTCGACATAGCCTAAAGCATCCTCAGAATCCCGATGCACAAGACATTTTGACAATGGTAAAACAAAACCAACAAGACCTCCCGGTGTACCAACCATCCCGATAGGAGCCACATGTATCTCGTTCTCAGGGCGACCCTGATGGGCTAGACGTCGGGTTGGCTGTGAGCATGGTTACCTATGCGTTGCACATCGCCCAGTTGGGACCAACACTCATGAGGAGCACTGGCCCGGGTTGTTGATTAATTATCTGCGGGGACTAGCAGGTCCCAATCACTACCAAAAAACACTTCTATGATGATACATGTTTGTCACAGTAGGTCACATTTTCTGTCATGCATGTACATCCATGATGATTTTATGGCAGAATCAAGATAGTCATACCTATGTGATGACCCACAAGTATAGAGTATAAATTGTAGTCCTTTCGGTAAGTAAGAGTGTCGAAGCCAACAAGGAGCAGAAGGAAATGACAAGTGGTTTTCAGCAAAGTATTTTCTGCAAGCACTGAAATAGTCGGTAATAGGTAGTTTGATAGCAAGATAATTTGTAATGAACAAGTCATGGTAACGATAAATAAAGTGCAGCAAGGTAGCCCAATCCTTTTGTGGCAAAGGATAGGCCAAAATAGTCTCTTATAATAAGCAAAGCGTTCTTGAGGGTACACGGGAATTTCATCTAGCCACTTTCATCATGTTGGTTTGATTCTTGTTCGCTACTTTGATAATTTGATATGTGAGTGGACCGGTGCTTGGGTGTTGTTCTTACTTGAACAAACCTCCCACTTATGATTAACCCCCTCGCAAGCATCCGCTACTACGAGAAAAGTATTAAGATAAAATCTAACCATAGCTTTTAAACATTTGGATCCAAATTGGTCCCTTAAGAAGTAGCACATAAACTAGGGTTTAAGCTTCTGTCACTCTAGCAACTGATGTTTGCATGAACTACATCGATATTTCCCCAAAGAGGAAGGGATGATGCAGCACATCAACGGTAGGTATTTCCCTCAGTGATGAGACCAAGGTTATCGAACCAGTAGGAGAACCATGCAATACCACGTAAACATCTCCTGCACACAAATAACTAATACTTGCAACCCGACGTAAGAGACAGGTTGTCAATCCCTCATGGGTAAAAACATAGGTAAAATTGTAGTAGATTGAATAAATAGATCTTGCGGGAACGCGAGATAGAATAAATAATTAAAAATTGCAGCAAGGTATATTTGGGTTTTTGGATTAATAGATATGAAAATAAAAGAAAATAAAAATAGATCACGGAGGCAAATATAATAAAGAAGAGACTCGGGGGCCATAGATTTCACTAGTGGCTTCTTGCGAGAAAAATAGCAAACAGTGGGTAATCAAATTACTGTTGGGAAATTGATAGAACTTCAAATAATCATGACGATATCCAGGAAATGATCATTATATAGGCATCACGTCCAAGATTAGTAGACCGACTCCTGCCTACTACTATTACTCCACACATCGACCGCTATCCAGCATGCATCTAGTGTATTAAGTTCATGGAGAAACGGAGTAATGCAATAAGAACGATGACATGATGTAGACAAGATCTATTTATGTATAAATAGACCCCATCTTGTTATCCTTAATAGCAATGATACATACATGTCGGTTCCCCTTCTGTCACTGGGATCAAGCACCGCAAGATCGAACCCATCACAAAGCACCTCTTCCCATTGCAAGATAAATAGATCAAGTTGGCCAAAGGAAACCCAAATATCAGAGAAGAAATACGAGGCTATAAGTAATCATGCATATAAGAGATCAAAAGACTCAAATAACCTTCATGGATAAAAACATAGATCTGATCATAAAATCAAAGTTCATCGGATCCCAACAAACACACCGCAAAAGAGTTACATCATATGGATCTCCAAGAGACCATTGTATTGAGAATCAAAAGAGAGAGAGGAAGCCATCTAGCTACTAACTACGGACCCCGAAGGTCTACAAAAGACTACTCACACATGATCGGAGAGGCACCAATGAGGATGATGAACCCCTCCGTGATGGTGTCTAGATTGGATCTGGTGTTTTTGGAACTTGCGGATGCTAGAATTGATTTTCATCGACTCCCCTAGGGTTTTTGGAATATTGGGGTATATATAGAGTAAAGAGGCAGTGTGGGAGGCCACCGAGGTGGGCGCAACCCACCTGGGTGCGCCTGGGGGCCTAGGCGCGCCCTGGTGGGTTGTTCCCCCCTCGGGGCACCCCCAGGTGATTCTCCGGCCCATTGGGTGTCTTCTGGTCCATAAAAATCCACAAAAAGTTTTGCTGCATTTGGACTCCGTTTGGTATTGATTTTCTGCGATGTAAAAAAACAAGCAAAAAAAGCAACTGGCACTTGGCACTATGTCAATAGGTTAATACCCAAAAATGATATAAAATGATTATAAAATGTTTGTAAAACATCCAAGAATGATAATATAACAGCATGTAACAATCAAAAATTATAGATACGTTGGAGACGTGTCAGCATCCCCAAGCTTAATTCCTGCTCGTCCTCGAGTAGGTAAATGGTAAAAACAGAATTTTTGATGTGGAATGCTGCCTAACATGTTCATCGCATACTCTTTCTTTTATAGCATGGACATTTGGACTTTTATATGATTCAAAGCAATAGTCTAGTTTTGGCATGGAGACTTTAATACTCAAGTATATCAATGATACGTCCATTTTGCATCATGTTTCCTTACTGTTATTTATGATGTTTTTATGCATAATAATACTTTTTGGAGTAATTCTAATGCCTTTTCTCTCATAATTTACAAGGTACACACGAAGAGGGAGAAATCCGATAGCTGAAATCTGGACCTGGAAAAGCTATGTCAGGCCACCTATTCTTCACAACTCCAAACAAGCTGAAACTTCACGGAGATTTTTTATCAAATATATGATGAATATTGGAGCAAATAACTACCATAGGGGGCCCACCAGGTGGGTACAACCCACCTGGGGGCGCCAGGGAGCCCAAGCGCGCCCTAGTGGGTTGTGCTCACCCAGGCCCACCTCCGGTGCCCATCTTCTAGTATATAAGTCATTTTGACATAGAAAAAAATAAGGATAGGACTTTCAGGATGGAGCATCACCGCCTCAAGGCGGAACTTGGGCAGGAGCAATTTTGCCCTTCGGTGGAGCGATTCCGCCGGGGGAACTTCCCTCCCGGAGGGGGAAATCATCGTCATCATCATCACCAACAACTCTCCCATCTTGGGGAGGGCAATCTCCATCAACATCTTCACCAACACCATCTCATCTCAAACCCTAGTTCATCTCTTGTGTTCAATCTTATTACCGGAACTATAGATTGGTGCTTGTGGGTGACTAGTAGTGTTGATTACATCTTGTAGTTGATTACTATATGGTTTATTTGGTGGAAGATTATATGTTCAGATCCAATATGTTATTTAATACCCCTCTGATCTTGAGCATGATTATCATTTGTGAGTAGTTACTTTTGTTCTTGAGGTCACGGGAGAAATCATGTTGTAAGTAATCATGTGAACTTGATATGTGTTCGATATTTTGATAGTATGTATGTTGTGATTCCCTTAGTGGTGTCATGTGAACGTCGACTACATGACACTTCACCATATTTGGGCTGAAGGGAATGCATTGTGGAGTAGCAATTAGATGATGGGTTGCGAGAGTGACAGAAGCTTAAACCACAGTTTATGCGCTATTCTATAAGGGACCGATTGGAACCAAAAGTTTAATGCTATGGTTAGAATTTATTATTAATACTTTTCTCGTAGTTGTGGATGCTTGCGGGAGGGTTAATCATAAGTAGGAGGTTTTTTCAAGTAAGAACAACACCTAAGCACCAGTCCACCCACATATCAAATTATCAAAGTACCGAACACGAATTAAACCAACATGATGGAAGTGACTAGATGAAAATCCCGTGTACCCTCAAGAACGTTTTGCTTATTATAAGAGACTGTTTCGGCCTATCCTTTTCCACAAAAGGATTGGGATACTTTGTTGCACTTTTATTGCTACTATCGTTACTTGCTCGTTACAAATTATCTTGCTATCAAACTACTCTTCTACTTACAATTTCAGCACCTGCAGACATTACCTTGCTAAAAACCACTTGTCATTGCCTTCTGCTCCTCGTTGGGTTCGACACTCTTACTTATCAAAAAGAGATACAATTGATCCCCTATACTTGTGGGTCATCAATCAACAAGCAACCATGTCTTTAAAAATATCAACGCTAAAGCAAGTTATCCCTAGCCCATTATGCTCAATCATTGATCCATTCATGAAACACACTCGCATATTAGCTACACCCAATGCTCAAGTATGATCATAGTGCCCCTTAGTTGGTGCTTTATAAGAGAGGATGGAGACTTAAGTAAAAATAAAAATTGCATAAAGTAAATATAAAGGCCCTTCGCAGAGGGAAGTAGGGATTTGTAGAGGTGCCAGAGCTCAAAGCGAAAAGATAGAGATAAAAAAATTTGGGTGGCATGCTTTTCCTGTCAATGAAACTGATTGAGTAGTTCCCAATACTTTCCATACTATATATGTCATAGGCAGTTCCCAAACAGAAAATAAATTTCATTCCTTTTCCACCATAATTTCACTTTTCATGGCTAACCATATCCACGGGTGCCTTCCATACCAACACTTTCCAAGGAATTTATTATTTGACAACATAAAGTAAATTCACTTTTCATTTTGGGACTGGGCATCCCTAATACCTTTGTCGTACTCTCATGCAATGACAAGTGAATAAACACTCATCTTGAGAATAACACATCTTGCATGGAAATATATCAGCCACCCCCTACAGTTTCATGAGCGGTACGAGCACACAAAAGAGAATTTTATTTTGAAACTTAGAGATGGCATATACAAATTCGCTTAGAACGGCAAAATAATGCTGCATATAGGTAGGTATAGTGGACTCATGTGGCAAAACTGGTTTAAAGGATTTTGAATGCACAAGTAGTGATCATACTTAGTGCAAAATGAAGGCTAGCAAAAGATTGATAAGCGACCAACCAAGAAACGAGAAATCTCATAAGCGAGCATTAAGCATAACTAACACTGAATAATTGACCACAAGTAGGATGTAATTTCACTGCATAACTATTGACTTTTGTTCTTGCATAAGGAATCAGAAACCTTAACATCAATATCTTTCCCTAATAATAAAGCAGCTATCGCTTCTGGTCGTATGTCATTAGCAATTTTGCAAATAAGTCCCTCTGTTTCTGTAAATTCAACCCGCAGTCCCATCTTACGTGGCTGAAGTGAGAAAACGTTTCGTTTTTACATAAAACCGTTGTATTTTCGGGTATTCAACCCGCGGTCTTTTTTTATCGTCGACAGGCTACCTGGACCGAGTCACCGCCGTTGCTCGAGCGGCTGGAGCTTGCAGGGGCCGGATCCATGTGCGGAAGGGGCTGGGGAGGCGGATCCAGAGGTGGGCGGCGAGGTGGGAGCTCATTGGAGCCGGGCAACGGAGGGATCCGACGCGATGGCGCGAAGTCCTTGCAGGCGGAGGCGGGTCTTCATGGCTAGTAGGCAGAGCTCTGCAGGTATTGCCCCTCGCCCTCTTTCCACCATGTTTCCTCTATCTCTCTCTAGAGTGGTGAGCGCCGACAACGGGAAACAGGTAGTGCCCAGGGTGGATCTTGGCGAGTGCGGATGGGGGCAACACGGACGTCGAGCACCCGCACAGGCTTGCCGCAGAGCGTACAACATGGCAGGAAGATTGTGTGGGAGGACAATCGGCAGGGAGGCAGGAGAATGAGCAACGAGTGGTGCTGGCGGATCTCCGCCCTGACCTAGGTTGAACAGCTACACGGGGACAGACACATGCAGCCGTTCGAGCTCAGGTGAGGTGGTGGCGGGGCCATGTCGTGTGCCAGGCAAGGTTGAGGACGGCTGGGAGGTCTTCACCAGTGGCAGCTGGTGACGGAGTGGCGAGGCCGATCTGGCCCTCTCTGTTTTGTTTCCCTGCAACCAGCACAGAGAAGCAGAAAGTTGCTGCTCTTATGTCATACTCCCTCCGTTCCTAAATATAAGGTGTATTAATTTTTCAAAAAGTCAACTGTTGTCTATGTTTGACCAACTTTACAGCAAAATATATAAAGATTTATAATACTAAATATATAAAATGTAAAAATATAGTTCATGATGAATCTAGTGATAATGATTTGGTATTCTAGATATTGATATTTTTGTCTATGAACTTGGTCAAACTTAGAGAAGTTTGACTTTTTAAAAAAATAATACACCTTATATTGAGGAACGGAGGGAGTATGACCTAACCAATCTCTCTCTCTCTCTCTTCTCTTGAACTAGCACTAAGGAGCTGACGCTGTTGGTAGCACTGAGAACGGAGGGAACATTAAGTCATTCTCCTACAAAACCAGATGTATAACCATTTTTTGTTGTTCGGATGGTGTCCACGGCGGCCAACTACAGCTGACTTGTGTGCTCTTTTTGTTAAAATAAATCTATTCTTCAGTCCATGCTATTGTACGAGACCATTTTTTGCTGTTCGGATGGTGTCCACGACGGCCAACTATAGCTAGCTTGTGTGCTCTTTTTGTTAAAATAAAATCCATTCTTTAGTCCATGCTATTGTACGAGTTTGATGCGGTAGGTTGAAAAGTTATTGGATTTCGTTTGGTTCCTTGAGACTGAGAGGCAATAATTTTGTTTGATTAGTTTGTTGAAGCTACGCACACATATATGGCTAAGCCCTATTTGTTGTTTGTTGTTATGCAAGCAAAGGATTTCGTCCGGTAAAACACCCAGCAACACCCAGCAACAGGAGTTTCTATAATGTTGATTGATTCAGAAACCCAAACAGTATGGGTGTAGTTCTTGCAATTAGAATTTTAGAATTACTAATATCCTTTTGTTCCAGTATAATTATTTTTGCTGAGAACTTCTTCAAGATGCTCTGCATCCTCTGTGTGTAATGCACTTTGTTATTGGCGATGACCTGTGGATGGATTATGCCGGTTGAATAAACAACATCTTTGCACAAACTAACATTAGAACATCCAGAAATTGAGAAAGCTTCTTCTCTGTTAACAAAATTGTCTACTCAGGACTAGAATTGGCGTAGGATTTTCGGGTGGTTCTGTGAAGTAGCAGGTCTAGCTCACTTGGCCTTATGCTTTTAAAGATTGCTGCGTTTCTCGTTGTCCAAATGCTCCAGCAGCCAAGGGTGATCTACTCGATGTAAGAAGGTTTCCGCAGAGAGCCCTTCAGAGCAATAATCTATTTATTGGCAGAAGACAAATTGGTTTGATCAAAGGCAGGGAATAAATATTCAGAAGACAAATTGCAGACGACAACCCAGGTAGGTATTCAAAGTGTAGTTAGTTGTCTTGATCGATTCTTTTGGAAATAATTAGTCACACTTTTGACCCAAAGTGAAAATAACATGGCATTGTAGCTCATCAACTCCACTATGGCTAACATTAGCAAGGTCTGGTAGCAAGCCAACTACACGCTACTGTAATTGGGGTGCAGAAGATGGAGGGGAATGATCACCGTTGACAAAAGTGCATTGAGTGGTTGGCATCCTAAGTAATGGGTGTCAACGGCTAATCTACCATATCTGGTGAGTATATTGCATGTGCTGTCCTAACATATACACATGTTTATTTTGAACACTTGCATTTTTGGCTGCTGTTATTTAACTGATGATGATGATGCAACATGCACTAATTCTCTATTTTGGCTTCACTTTCACTGAATTATTCAAAACTGTGCACTGGTTTTTAATCTACGTAGCTAATTCTTTTCATCTCACAAACTGCACATATGAGCTTATGAATATGAAAAAATGACTCCTAAGACATGAAACCATAGTTATGGGAAGCCAGATAAGCCAAAATCCCTACAATTTTCTTATTTATTGTTTTTCTTCAAGATTTTCAGTGAACTTAGGAGCTCTGAATATAAGAACCAAGTATCACTACAGAAATGACACATATAAAAATTGTCATCCCTGTATTGAGAAAGCTAGAAAATGAAGTATGAAAAGTGTAATTCTGTTAGAACTCCTAAAACCTTGTCTTCAATGTGTGCGATTGTAGCCTCTTTGCGATTTTGGTTCACTTACACAGGAAATACTATTAGGAGCACACTATGATAAATACATGTAAAGTTTATCATCGATAAATGAATATGAATCAAATTTCATTTTCTTATGTTTACTATACAGGAACTGATCATTCATGATCACTATAAGGATAAATTGGTGGGTTTACTTCATTCAGCAGCATATACAAATCTATTTGTTGTGTTTTTGGTTACTGGTATTACTGTTTTGAAGGGTATAAATAGCTAAATAATTTTAATTATGTTTTTAGTCTTAGTATACAGTCAAACAGCAGATGCCGTAATTTTGTAGAAGGAATGCAACCCTTGGTATAATAGTGATTTATGTTTTTTATGTGACATGGAGCGATCCGTGACTTTCAAACACATGTGAATCTTGTGATCTGCAAAATTTTTGTTACATGCTCATGGTTTTGCTACACCGCTCTAATCTGCAACCTACAAAATTGCTATCTGCCTAACACATAATGTTGGTTGTTAACTCGGAACATAATATCACTAGAGCTCTACATATGCATGTTCTTTTAAATGGAAAATTACTATAAGTTTGTTTCTGGCTAATACACTGTATTGAAAGCAATAGTGTGAGAGAAACCAAGCATGTTCTGTTAGGGAAGAAAATATTCTTTATTTTCTTTAATTCAATTAATAGATGAGTGTGTTTACCAAAAACTATACTATTACTTCTTCTGGTTGAAGGATTTGCATGCTTAGTAACACATGAAATGCTTAATGCGAGCTCGATATTGACGATTTCAGTTTATTAGTTGTTATCGCCGCCCGATATTGATGATTTCAGTAACACATGTTCAGAGTAATAGCGAGCTCGAGAGTGTGTCTCCTGGAAAGTCAGGCAGGTGTTACCGTTGCCCGGAGCTCAAATCGGCAAGCCTCTCCGATTCAGACCTCCTCATCGCCTTCCACGCCATTGTCGATGCATACACACAGGCGCTTGAGAAGACCTAGCGACGCGACAATGATGACACATCCCCTAGCTATAGATGGCGACCGCGGCGTAGATCCCTTGGCCGGGTTCGAGAGTTGTTGCCCGTCCGATGGCCAGCGCATGACATTCAAGGACTGCTCCACCATGTGCTGGCTGCTCAACATGATCCACATCACCTTCCAAGAGCGCGACGTGTCCACCCACACGCCCTACTGGGAGAAGCTCCGCGTGCTGCTGCCGGGACAAACGGCTCCATGTCACTGTCACAGTGGCTGTTCACGGATGGTAGGTACATTGTTGGTTTTTTAGACTTGCGGGACTCTGGAATTATAGTAGTTAGGACTTGCTTTTCTACTTCAATTCCCAATTTAGTTTGTGTTATGATAGGTTGTAATCTCTGAACTCAGCAATCAAAAGTATTAGTAGGAAGTACCTGTTGTTTTACAGTGTACAGCTTCTTCACTGACATTATTCAGTAGTTGTATCTTCTTACCAAATTCAATGTAAGTTTTTCCTCTCGATGTGTTATAATCTCCACAGTAGGTGCACTGTGATTTTCCTTCTAATGCATAGAATGGAAAGTTTAGTGTAAGTGTGATTATAAGCTGTATTAGCCACTTTCCCATGTTAATATAGGCAGAAGTAGTTTCTCCCATATTTTTATGGATAGTGTACCTGTGATGTAACCTGTGATTCTAAGCTTTATTAGTCATAACAGACTCTGTTTCATATGATTTTAATCTCTTTTTCCTTTTGGTGTTAGCCAAAGCATGTTGATCAGGTGGGGTATTACTATTATCGAGAAGTAGTGATCTGCAGGACACAATCATGTGAAATTCAGAAGATTTGATTCTAGGGATCTCACCTGGATTGATCTGCCATGCTTCGTTGCAGGTTTATCATACATATCTCCTTGTAATTTCCTATTTTCTAGCTTTGCTCTCCTCTTCTTCTTCTTCCATCTTTCTTTTCTGTTTTTTTACATAGAAGAGGTATGTTTCTTATTGTTGTACCTTTTCCCAAAGTCTTTGCTTAGAGGGGTTAGGTACAGGTGGTCTAGGACAGGGTAGTTCCACCATATGATATTGGGCCTTGCTAGAGGGCATTTATTTGGGGCTGGTTGTAAATGATCTAAAAGTTGTACTGATATCCTTGACATAAGATTTGAATAAAATTAATTTAGTTTTCGGCCGATTCTTTTGGCTGTTGAAGCGAGACATACACTTCTCTTTTCTCATACATACAATTGTTTATTGTTTTGACATACATACAACTGTCATGATTTATTGGTATATTATCTGAAGATGCCCTAAGTTGGTTTTGCTTGAACTGAAAACCGTAGTTTGTCAAATCTACAAGACCATTTGTGAGATATTGAACTATGTGTAGTTTTTTTCCCGTTGCAATGCACGTGCCCTTTTGCTAGTTCTTACTAAAGCATAATTCCTCATCAACATGACTCACATATTATATCAACATATCTCAAAACTATTACAAGGAATCAAGTTTATTTTGTCCAATGATCTTCATGACAGTTTTTATTATATTCTCCTTGGATATCTATCACTTTGGGACTAGTTTCATATGTTGCTTTTGATAGCTCAAACAAATCTAAGTGAAGAACATGAGCATAAAAATTTTATTCTCTCAAAATAATTTAAGTGAAGCAAGAGAGAATTTGTTCAAATCTTTACCAACTCTGAAATAAATCTAAGTGAAGCATGAGAGCATTTCTCCAAAAATACTAAAGCACACCATGCTAAAAAAAGATATAAGTGAAGCACTAGAGCAATTCCATAGCTCATAAATATTTAAGTGAAGCATAGATAGCAATTCTAACAAGTCATGGCATTATTTTGGCTCCTTCAAATAGGTGTGTCCTGAAAGGATTCATGACTAAGAACAGAAAGCAAAACAAGCAAAGACTCATATCATACAATACGCTCCAAGAAAAACTCATAATATGTGACGAATAAAAATATAGTTTCAACTAAAATTCTGATGGTTATTAGAAGAAAGAGGGGATGCCACTCGGGGGCATCCCTAAGATTAGTTGCTTGATACTTCTTGAATATTATCTTGGGGTTCCATAGGCATCCCCAAGCTTAGCCTTTTGCTAATCCTTATTCCTTCATCCATCGTAAAGTCACCCAAAAATTGAAAACTTCGATCACACAAAACTTAACAAAACCTTCATGAGATCTGTTAGTATAAGAGAGCAAATCACTACTATAAGTATTGTTGCAAACCCATTCATATTTTATTTTTGCATTATATCTACTGTATTCCAACTTTTCTATGGCAAAAACACTTCAAAGAAAACCACAGAATCATCAAAACAAGCACACAACGCAAAGAAAACAGAATCTGTCAAAAACAGAACAGTCTGTGGCAATCTGAAGATTTCGAATACTTCTGTAACTCCAAAAATTCTGAAAAATTAGGACAACGTGAGAAATTTGTATATTAATCTTCTGCAAAAAATCAGTATTTTATCGCGCTTCTGTTAAAAATGAATTTTTTTTTTGTTTTTCAGCAAGAACTATCACCCAACAAGATCCTAAAGGCTTTACTTGGCACAAACACTAATTAAAACATAAAAAACACAATCATAATAGTAGCATAATTGTGCAAACACTCAAGAGCAGAAAGAAAAAAGACAAAAATAGATTTTATTCATTGGGTTGCCTCCCAACAAGCGCTATTATTTTATGCCCCTAGCTAGGCATAATGCAAAGGATCAAGTATTGTCATCTTTTTTTCTATTTTGCTTAAAGGTGTCCTTGTTAGGGGGTTTGGTAAAGACAACATAGAACATCTTATCCATATAGACCTTAGCACTATCAAGTTGCTTATCATCATATCCTTTTTGATTTCCGGCAACATTCCAAGAATAGTGTTGATTAACATCATTGAAAACTTATTGGATTATATCTAAAACAGGGACTTCCTATTTAAGATTGTCATCAAAGATTGGATTATTCCCAGGCAAATGTCTTAATGCACAATCACTATTATAAAGAATTTCATCTATCACCGGTTTTTCACGATTCATACCATAGAAATCAAAAATTTCCCTTGCTTCCCATACTATGTAATCAAATTCATTCATAAGAACAAGGGTGGCCAACTTTTTAGCTTTAGGATTCTTTATAATGGGTAGCTCAAAAAACAATCTCTACAAGGTAGGGTCGGTACGAATAAATTTATTTTCAAGTTTCAGAACTAGTGTTGAAATAGCTTCTGCATAAGATTTAGTCCTTTTAAGAATAGGAGCATCATCAAGACTTAAATTACCAACACAGTTGAAAAATTCTTGGATACGTTCTTTTCCTATAACATTCCCTTGCCCCAAAAGCCCAGCCTCGGAAGTCAACACGTCGCAACCCCACCTAGGCACAACAGAGAGGTCAGACGCCGGTCTAAATCCTATGGCGCAGGGGTCTGGGCCCATCGCCCATTGCACACCTGCACGTTGTGTGGGTGGCCGGAAGTAGATCTAGCCTCCCTAATACAAGAACAAGCATTCCAGTCCAATCCGGGGCGCGCCGCTCACTCGCTGACGTCAAGAAGGCTTCGGCTGATACCACGACGTCGAGTGCACATAACTGTTCCTGCGTAGTTGGTTAGTGCGTATAGGCTAGTGGCTAGACTCAGATCAAATACCAAGATCTCGTTAAGCGTGTTAATTGAATTAACCATGGATGCCGACCAGGGCCAGGCCCACCTCTCTCCTAGGTGGTCTCAACCTGCTCTGTCGCTCTGCCACAAAGGTCCAGTCAGAGGGTCGTCACGACAAACATCCTTTCAGTCCCAATCCGTGAATCACTCGAGGGTACTCTACGAGCCGACCCGACTTTAGTCACCACAAGTATCATATATTATGTATAAGTATATACACGTGATCACCTTCCGAGTGATCACGGCCTAATAGTATATGATACGTCTACAACGTATCTATAATTTTTGATTGCTCCATGCTATATTATCTACTGTTTTGGATGTTTATGGGCTTTATTATACACTTTTATATTATTTTTGGGACTAACCTATTAACCCAGAGCCCAGTGCCAGTTTCTGTTTTTACCTTGTTTTAGGGTTTCGAAGAAAAGGAAAACCAAACGGAGTCCAATTGACCTGAAACTTCACGGAACCCATTTTTGGAAGGAAAGAAGCCTAGAAGACTTGAAGTGCACGTGAGGGAAGCTTCAAGGAGGCCACGAGGTAGGGGGGCGCCCACCCCACTGGGCGCGCCCTCCACCCTCGTGGGCCCCTCGTGGCCCCCCTGACGTACTTCTTCCGCCTATATATCTCCATATACCCTAAAAACATCCGAGAGCACAATAGATCGGGAGTTCCGCCGCCAGAAGCCTCCGTAGCCACCGAAAGCCAATCTAGACCCATTCCGGCACCCTGCCGAAGGGGGAATCCCTCTCCGGTGGCCATCTTCATCATCCTGGTGCTCTCCATGGTGTGGAGGGAGTAGTTCTCCCTCGGGGCTAAGGGTATGTACCAGTAGCTATGTGTTTGATCTCTCCCTCTCGTGTCCTTGAGGTGATACGATCTTGATGTATCGTGAGCTTTGCTATTATATTTGGATCCTATGATGTTTTCTCCCCCTCTATTCTCTTGTAATGGATTGAGTTTCCCCTTTGAAGTTATCTTATCGGATTGAGTCTTTAAAGATTTGAGAACACTTGATGTATGTCTTGCCGTGCGTATCTGTGGTGACAATGGGATATCACGTGATTCACTTGATGTATGTTTTGGTGATCAACTTGCGGGTTCCGCCCATGAACCTATGCATAGGGGTTGGCACACGTTCTCGTCGTGATTCTCCGGTAGGAACTTTGGGGCACTCTTTGAGGTTCTATGTGTTGGTTGAATAGATGAATCCGAGATTGTGTGATGCATATCGTATAATCACACCCACGGATACTTGAGGTGACATTGGAGTATCTAGGTGACATTAGGGTTTTGGTTGTTTGTGTCTTAAGGTGTTATTCTAGTATGAACTCTAGGGCTATTTGTGACACCTATAGGAATAGCCCAACGGATTGATTGGAAAGAATAACTTTGAGGTGGTTTCGTACCCTACCATAATCTCTTCGTTTATTCTCCGCTATTAGTGACTTTGGAGTGACTCTTTGTTGCATGTTGAGGGATAGTTATGTGATCCAATTATGTTATTACTGTTGAGAGGACTTGTACTAGTGAAAGTATGAACCCTAGGCCTTATTTCCACGCATTGCAATACCGTTTACGCTCACTTTTATCATTAGTTACCTTGCTGTTTTTATAATTTCAGATTACAAATACCTTTATCTACTATCCATATACCACTTGTATCACCATCTCTTTGCCGAACTAGTGCACCTATACAATTTACCATTGTATTGGGTGTGTTGGGGGCACAAGAGACTCTTTGTTATTTGGTTGCAGGGTTGCTTGAGAGAGACCATCTTCATCCTACGCCTCCTACGGATTGATAAACCTTAGGTCATCCACTTGAGGGAAATTTGCTACTGTCCTACAAACCTCTGCACTTGGAGGCCCAACAACGTCTACAAGAAGAAGGTTGTGTAGTAGACATCAAGCTCTTTTCTGGCATTGTTGCCGGGGAGGTGAGTGCTTGAAGGTATATCTTTAGATCTTGCAATCGAGTCTTTTAGTTTCTTGTTTTATCACTAGTTTAGTTTATAAAAGAAAACTAAAAAATGGAATTAAGTTTTCTCATACGCTTCACCTTTTTAATATCTTTCGTGAGTATGATGGAAAGGATAATTGTGCTCAAGTGGTAGAAGAAGAAATCTATAAAATGTTTGGCACTAAATATTTGAATGATTAGCATGATTGCAATGTTGTTAGTATGAATTCCTTGAATATCCATGATGCTAATGATATGCAAAGCCACTAGCTTGGGGAAGCTATGTTTGATGAAGATGATATTTTTTGTCCCCCAAGTTTTGATGAGAAAATTTATTATGATGAAAGCATGCCTCCTATTTATGATGATTATGTTGATGAAAGTGGTTTCGGAGAGGCCATGACTTTATTTTGTGATGAATCCACTATTTCAGAAGAGGTTCCAATTGATTATGAGAACAAAGTTGCTATCTATGATGATTATTGTGATGACTTGTATGCTATAAAGAATAATGATATCCATGAAACTTGTCATCATGATTTTAGTTTTCAATTGGATTATGCCTCACATGATAATTATTTTGTTGAGTTTGCTCCCACTATTATTAATGAGAATAATTTTGCTTATGTGGAGAGTAATAAAAATTTTATGCTTGTAGATCATGAAAAGAATGCTTTAGGTGCTGGTTATATTGTTGAATTCATTCATGATGCCACTGAAAATTATTATGAGGGAGGAATATATGCTTGTAGGAATGGCAATAATATCAAGTTTCCTCTCTACGTGCTTAAAGTTTTGAAGTTATGCTTGTTTTACCATCCTATGCAAGTTGATTCTTGTTCCCACAAGTTGTTTGCTCACAAAATCCCTATGCATAGGAAGTGGGTTAGACTTAAATGTGCTAGTCATATTCTTCATAATGCTCTCTTTATGTTTCAATTCTTATCTTTTATGTGAGCATCATTGAAATCATCATGCCTAGCTAGGGGCATTAAACGATAGCGCTTGTTGGGAGGCAACCCAGTTTTATTTTTATTCCTTGCTTTTTGTTCCTGTTTAGTAATAAATAATTCATGTAGACTCTGTTTATATGTGGTTTTATGCTTTTAATTAGTGTTTGTGCCAAGTAGAACCTTTGGGAAGACTTGGGTGAAGTCTTTATGATCATGCTGTAAAAAACAGAAACTTTAGCGCTCACGAGAATTGCTGACATTTTTATTTGGAGAGTGCTATTTAGTTAATTATTTTGCAGATGATTAATAGATAAATTCCTCAGGGCCAGCAATTTATTTGAGAATTTTATGGGTTCCAGAAGTTTGCGTTAGTTACAGATTACTACAGACTGTTCTGTTTTTGACAGATTCTGTTTTTCGTGTGTTGTTTGCTTATTTTGATGAATCTATGGCTAGTAAAAGAGTTTATAAACCATAGAGAAGTTGGAATACAGTAGGTTTGACACCAATATAATTAAAAAATGAGTTCATTACAGTACCTTGAAGTGGTGTTTTATTTTCTTATACTAACGGAGCTTACGAGTTTTCTACTTTAAGTTTTGTGTTGTGAAGTTTTCAAATTTTGGGTAAAGATTCGATGGACTATGGAATAAGGAGTGGCAAGAGCCTAAGCTTGGGGATGCCCCGGAAGGCATCCCCTCTTTCGTCTACTTCCATCGGTAACTTTACTTGGAGCTATATTTTTATTTACCACATGATATGTGTTTTGCTTGGAGCATCAATTTATTTTGGTAGGATTTGCTTGCTGTATTTAGAACAATGTTTTGCATCTTTTATTTCAATAAAAGTGGAATTGATAACCTTTACAATGCCTATTTTACAAGTCTTCATGTTGCTGTTTGAAAACAGAAAGTTTACCGCTGTTGCAATAATTCCCTAGAAAATTCAGAATGTGATAAAATGTTCAAACCTTTTGCATATTAAGCTCTGATAAATTTACTACAGTGGGAATTTTCTTTCATAATTTTTGGAGTTAGGGAAGTATGGATCTAGCTGCATTCTTTACGGACTGTCCTGTTTAGGCAGATTGCTATTATGCTTGCATTGTTTGCATATGTTTGTTTCTTTAATAATTCTATTTGAGGATAGGACTATTAAATATGCAGAAGCATTTAGTATGCAATTTTAATAATAATTTTAATGATTTGCTACAGTAGAGTATGATAAGGTTTTGGCAATGGTTTATACTAACTTATCTCACGAGTCCTTGTTGAGTTTTGTGTGGATGAAGCTTTTGAGATTTAGGGAGACCATGATATGAGAGGAATTAAGGAGACACAAAAGCTCAAGCTTGGGGATGCCCAAGGCATCCCAAGATAATATTTCAAGAAGTCTCAAGCTTCTAAGCTTGGGGATGCCCCGGTAGGCATCCCACCTTTCTTCTTCAAGAACTATCGGTTAGTTTCTGTTGATCCTGAGTTTTTGCTTCTTCACATGATGTTTGCTATTCTTAGAATGTCATTTTCTTTTGCTTTGCTTGCTGTTTGAATAAAATACCAAGATATGGAATTATTAAATGTTAGAGAGTCTTCACATAGTTGCATAATTATTCGACTACTCATTGATCTTCACTTATATCTTTCGGAGTAGTTTGTCGTTTGCTCTAGTGCTTCACTTATATATTTTAGAGCATGGTGGTAGTTTTATTTTGAAGAAATAGATGAACTCTCATGCTTCACTTATATTATTTTGAGAGTCCTAAACAGCATGGTAATTTGCTTTGGTTATGAATTTAGTCCTAATATGATGGGCATCCAAGAGGGATATAATAAAAACTTTCATATGAAGTGCATTGAATACTAAGAGAAGTTTGATACTTGATAATTGTTTTGAGATATGGAGATGGTAATATTAGAGTCATGCTAGTGAGTAGTTGTGAATTTGAGAGATACTTGTGTTAAAGTTTGTGATTCCTGTAGCATGCACGTATGGTGAACCGTTATGTGATGAAGTCGGAGCATTTATTTATTGATTGTCTTCCATATGAGTGGCGGTCGGGGACGAGCGATGGTCTTTTCCTACCAATCTATCCCCCTAGGAGCATGCGTGTAGTACTTTGTTTCGATAACTAATAGATTTTTGCAATAAGTATGTGAGTTCTTTATGACTAATGTTGAGTCCATGGATTATACGCACTCTCACCCTTCCACCATTGCTAGCCTCTCTAGTACCGCGCAACTTTCGCCGGTACCTTAAACCCGCCATATACCTTCCTCAAAACAGCCACCATACCTACCTATTATGGCGTTTCCATAGCCATCCCGAGATATATTGCCATGCAACTTTCCACCATTCCGTTTATTATGACATGCTCCATCATTGTCATATTGCTCTGCATGATCATGTAGTTGACATCCTATTTGTGGCAAAGCCATCGTTCATAATTCTTCCATACATGTCACCCATGAGTCATTGCACATCCCGGTACACCGCCGGAGGCATTCATATAGAGTCATATTTTGTTCTAAGAATCAAGTTGTAATTCTTGAGTTATAAGTAAATAGAAGTGTGATGATCATCACTATTAGAGCATTGTCCCAGTGAGGAAAGGATGATGGAGACTATGATTCCCCCACAAGTCGGGATGAGACTCCGGACGAAAGTAAATAAATAAAAGAGGCCAAAGAAGCCCAAATAAAAAAAGAGAAAAGAGGCCATAAAAAAGAGAAAAAGGCCCAAATAAAAAAATAAAAAAAGGAGAGAAAAGGAGAGAAGGGGCAATGCTACTATCCTTTTACCACACTTGTGCTTCAAAGTAGCACCATGATCTTCATGATAGAGAGTCTCCTATGTTGTCACTTTCATATACTAGTGGGAATCTTTCATTATAGAACTTGGCTTGTATATTCCAATGATGGGCTTCCTCAAATTCCCTAGGTCTTCATGAGCAAGCAAGTTGGATGCACACCCACTAGTTTATTTTGTTGAACTTTCATACACTTATAGCTCTAGTGCATCCGTTGCATGGCAATCCCTACTCACTCACATTGATATCTGTTGATGGGCATCTCCATAGCCCGTTGATACGCCTAGTTGATGTGAGACTATCTTCTCCCTTTTTGTCTTCTCCACAACCACCATTCTATTCCACCTATAGTGCTATGTCCATGGCTCACGCTCATGTATTGCATGAAGATTGAAAAAGTTTGAGAACATCAAAAGTATGAAACAATTGCTTGGCTTGTCATCGAGGTTGTGCATGATTTAAATATTTTGTGTGGTGAAGATGGAGCATAGCCAGACTATATGATTTTGTAGGGATAGCTTTCTTTGGCCATGTTATTTTGAGAAGACATGATTGCTTTGTTAGTATGCTTGAAGTATTATTGTTTTTATGTCAATATTAAACTTTTGTCTTGAATCTTATGGATCTGAATATTCTTGCCACAATAAAGAGAATTACATTGAAATTATGCCAAGTAGCACTCTGCATCAAAAATTATGTTTTTATCATTTACCTACTCGAGGACGAGCAGGAATTAAGCTTGGGGATGCTGATACGTCTCCAATGTATCTATAATTTTTGATTGCTCCATGCTATATTATCTACTATTTTGGATGTTTATGGGCTTTATTATACACTTTTATATTATTTTTGGGACTAACCTATTAACCCAGAGCCCAGTGCAGTTTCTGTTTTTACCTTGTTTTAGGGTTTCGAAGAAAAGGAAAACCAAACGGAGTCCAATTGACCTGAAACTTCATGGAACCCATTTTTGGAAGGAAAGATGCCCAGAAGACTTGAAGTGCACATAAGGGAAGCTTCGAGGAGGCCACGAGGTAGGGGCACCCACCCCCCTGGGCGTGCCCTCCACCCTCGTGGGCCCCTCGTGGCCCCCCTGACGTACTTCTTCTGCCTATATATCTCCATATACCCTAAAAACATCCGAGAGCACAATAGATCGGGAGTTCCGCCGCCAGAAGCCTCCGTAGCCACCGAAAGCCAATCTAGACCCGTTCCGGCACCCTGCCGGAGGGGGAATCCCTCTTCGGTGGTCATCTTCATCATCCCGGTGCTCTCCATGACGAGGAGGGAGTAGTTCTCCCTCGGGGCTGAGGGTATGTACCAGTAGCTATGTGTTTGATCTCTCTCTCTCTCTCTCTCGTGTTCTTGAGGTGATACGATCTTGATGTATCGCGAGCTTTGCTATTATATTTGGATCCTATGATGTTTTCTCCCCCCTCTACTCTCTTGTAATGGATTGAGTTTCCCCTTTGAAGTTATCTTATAGGATTGAGTCTTTAAAGATTTGAGAACACTTGATGTATGTCTTGCCGTGCGTATCTGTGGTGATAATGGGATATCACGTGATTCACTTGATGTATGTTTTGGTGATCAACTTGCGGGTTCCGCCCATGAACCTATGCATAGGGGTTGGCACACGTTCTCGTCGTGATTCTCTGGTAGGAACTTTGGGGCACTCTTTGAGGTTCTATGTGTTGGTTGAATAGATGAATCTGAGATTGTGTGATGCATATCGTATAATCATACCCACGGATACTTGAGGTGACATTGGAGTATCTAGGTGACATTAGGGTTTTGGTTGATTTGTGTTTTAAGGTGTTATTCTAGTACGAACTCTAGGGCTGTTTGTGACACCTATAGGAATAGCCCAACGGATTGATTGGAAAGAATCGATTTGAGGTGGTTTCGTACCCTACCATAATCTCTTCGTTTGTTCTCCGCTATTAGTGACTTTGGAGTGACTCTTTGTTGCATGTTGAGGGATAGTTATGTGATCCAATTATGTTATTATTGTTGAGAGGACTTGCACTAGTGAAAGTATGAACCCTAGGCCTTATTTCCACGCATTGCAATACCGTTTATGCTCACTTTTATCATTAGTTATCTTGCTGTTTTTATAATTTCAGATTACAAATACCTTTATCTACTATTCATATACCACTGGTATCACCATCTCTTCACCGAACTAGCGCACCTATACAATTTACCATTGTATTGGGTGTGTTGGGGACACAAGAGACTCTTTGTTATTTGGTTGCAGGGTTGCTTGAGAGAGACCATCTTCATCCTTTGCCTCCTACGAATTGATAAACCTTAGGTCATCCACTTGAGGGAAATTTGCTACTGTCCTACAAACCCTAATGTCACCACTTGTATCAACATCAACTTGGAGGCCCAACAACGTCTACAAACCTCATGATGTCAGCAGTCAACAGGGTGTTGACTTTGTCAATCTGACATGTGGGTCCCGCATGTCATTCACAGTTAGTAAATTAACAATAGTTAATTACATTAATTAGTTAATTAGGCTAATCTAATCAGGGTTAATTAATTTAATTAATTCTTCAATAAATAAAATAATTAATATTTATTTATTTATTTTATTAATTCCTTTTTTTAAATAACGTTCTGGGGCTAGGCCCCACATGTCATTTGGCCCTAGGGGCCTTAGTGGGTTCGGGCGCGGGGCGCAGCCCGAGCGGGCGCACGCCCAGGGGCGGGCGGACCCGGCAGGGCGCCGGAGCAGAGGAGGTCGGTGGCCACATTGCTCCCCAGGCAGCCGGAGCGGCAACGGGACGGCGACGGCGCGCGGCCGCAGTGTAGTAGCAGTCGCGGGAAGTCGTGGTGGCGGTGAGATGACGAGGTGGGGCGTAAGGCGGGAGGGTCGCTGTGGTTGGGTGGTCGGACGCGGGTGCGCGATCGAGGCCGGACTGAGCGGTTGCACGGTGGCACGGGCAGAGCCGCGCCGGAGAAGCAGCGAGCAGGAGGGAGAGGCGCACTAGGTGCGGTGCAGGCGGGCGCAAGCTGTGGCGCGGCCGTGGCGCGAGTAGGGAGATGGCGCGGGCGGACGGCGATGGCTAGCGGGCGACGTCCACGAGCAGCAGCGAGCCAAGGCGCACACGCGCGCGTGAGCGAGGCCCGGCGTGGCAGAGTGCGCGCGCGAGCGCGGTGACCACGGGGGGGGGGGGGTAGTAGGGAGGGAGCACGGGGAGGTGCTCACGTTTGTCGTGAGAAGGGGGGCAGCGAGGCTTGATGGAGCCGTTGCGGAGGAGGACGGGGAGGACGTCCGACGGCGCCGGGCGAAGTAGAGGCGGGGGAGACGGGGCGAAGCGGCGTCGGCGAGGTAGAGGCGGTGGGGTGACGCCGCGGAGGAGGACGGAGGCACGGCGGGGAGGGCAACGGGCGACGTCCGGGCCACCGGCGATGAGGGTGATGGGGCCATGGCGCGCGACGGCAGCGGGGGATCGAGGGCGTCGGTTGCCCTTGATCCAGATCCACTCGGGGGCGGGGTGGGGGAGACGAGAGGGATTGGGGGAGAAGTGGGGGGGTTGTGGGGGTGTGCGCTAGGTCATGGGGGGAGTGGGGAATAAGGGAGGCGGGGTGGGCCGGCCAGGAGGGGCCTGGTAGCCCTGTTGGGTCGAACGGTCCAGGGGAGGGTCTTCCTTCGTTCTTTTTATTTTTGCTATGTTTTTTGTTTTACTTTTCTTTTTTGTTTATATTTTAGGATCTAATTATTTTAGTTTTGTAAAACACATCTTTAGCACCTAGATTAGCATATCAAGTTAGACCAGTGTCATAGAAAGTTTTTAGTGCCCAATTAAATTAGTTTAATATTATATTTATACCTACTAATAAAGAGGCTATTGATTCTTATCATCGTAATTTCGTCTGTCCTTTCACTGCTTTGGTACGTCAATTTTCGTCCGTCACGCTGCTCTTACGCTTCATCCTCGATGCAACTTTGCATACAGGCTGGGCTAAATCGCCTGGGCCTTGCCCAAAATCAGCCCAGGAAAAAAATATGACGTGAAACCGAGATTAGGCAAAAAGTAAACGTCTTCACGTTGGATCGAACGCTCAACATTGCACGTCAAGGCCCAAGGCTGCAACCAACAGAACTAAAGCATATGTATGCAAACAAAAGGTTTGTTTCTTTACAAATTAGTACCACCTTGCTGCTTTACAATCCGTTTGACTGATTTATATATGTTTTCAATTCAAAATCAATAAGCAGCCTCAAGAATTAATGGCAACAAAGATGGCTGACATACGGCTTAGATTTCATGAGATGAAATGTGTAGCATGATTAGCGGGCATAAAATATGGAAAGAGAGTTTCACAAAAAGAAAAGGGAAGGAGAGGATAATAACCATATAATACCAGTGTGTGATCCTTGGGCAAAAATAAGAAAGAAGGCGAGGATAATGACCATATAATACCAGCGTGTGATCCTTAGGCAAAATAAGGAAGGCGAGCTCCTAAAAAAGAGAGGAAAGAACGATCTTGCAAAGATATTATGTGGGCTTAAATAAGGAAGGAGATAATAATATGTTGCAAAGGAATTATAATATGAGGACATGGTCAATATACATAAATAAGGAAGGACAGTTTGACATTTAAGAATACCTATTAATAAAGGGGCTATTTGCTTCTTACCACCGTAATTTCATCTGTCCTTTCCCTGGTTTGGTACGTCAATTTTCGTCTGTCACGCTGGCAAAAAGTAAATGTCTTCACGTTGGATTGAACTCCCAACGTTGCACGTCAAGGCCCAAGGCTGCAACCAACAAAACTAAAGCATCTATATGCAAACAAAAGGTTAGTTTCTTTATAAATTAGTACCACCTTGCTGCTTTACAATCCATTTGACCAATTTATATATGTTTTCAGGGAAGCGCTTCGGTAAACCCCCCTCATAAAACATATAAAGGGTAATATGGACCTTTTACGTGCCGTAGACCATGGAATATATACGGCCGTACGTTGGCCTAGGCGTCAATACAGTGTTAGTTGCTCCTTAGACGGGCCTGGCCTATTTACGTTTTTCTTTCTTTCTTTTCAGTATTAAAAAACAAAAAAAAATAGAAGCTGTTCTTCGTAGGATTCGAACCAAGACTGTCAACCTCTAGTAGTGAGGCTGCTAACCAGTGGGATACTCTAACTGTCTTGCCATTAAACTTCTTTCCTACTACTTATCCGAATATAACGCTAATAAAAAGTGCATGTGTTAACCGCTTGGTTTTCTTCAGTTTAGCCCTTGTTCTTTGGTTTTTATTTCTTTTCATTTTCCTTATTTCTTTCTAATTTTTTTTTCTTAATTCACAGAACTTTTAAATATTTATGATTTGTTTTTTAATGAACTTCCGCAAACTCATGACCTTTTTTCAAATTCATGATTTTTTTCGACTCTGCGATTTTATTTCAAATTCATGAACTTTTTTGAGTCTGCGATTTTATTTCAAATTTGTGATTTTCTTAGAAAAAATTCATGAGCACATGGAACTTTTTCAATGGTTTCATGCTTGTAACCAAACACATTGTCTACAATCTGGTACATTCGGGTAGGCCGGAAGGACATGTTTCAAACCCCCTTTTTTCTACCTCGTCCAAACACACCCAATTTTTTTTCCAGACCTTGGCATCACCATGCCTGGCATGCATGCCATGTTTTGTTGGTCTTCGACATTTCATGCATTTTCTAGGTTTTCCCATTGGAAAAATCCTAAACACTAGCCGGACGTGACGCAACGTGTGTTTGGTATCCGAGTTCGTTCAAGTTTTGCGTGGGGGGAGGGGGGCTTGGGCATGCCCAACAACTGGCAAAATTTGGTGTCATTTCATGGTTGAAACCGAACACAGTGTGTATAATCTGGTACGTTCGGGTAGACCGGAAGGGCAAGTCTCGAACCACTTTTCTTTTCACCTCCTTCGGACGCGCTCAAATTGTTTCCACACCTTGGCATCACCATGGCCAGCATGCACGCCAAGTTTTGTTGGTTTATGACATTCTATGCTTTTCCTAGGTTTTTCCAGTGAAAAAACTCTAAAACACAGGCCGGACGAGACGTAATGTTTGTTAGGTGTCCGAATTCGTTCAATTGCATGACGGACAAACTTGGGCATGCCCAACCGCTGGCAAAATTTGGTGACATATCATGCTTGCAACCAAACATGCCGAACCATTTTTTTCCATCTCCTTCGAAGGCATCCAATTTTTTATCACACATTGGCATTACCTTGGACATCATGCATGCCAAGTTTCGTTGGTCTCAGACATTATATGCTTTTTCTAGGGTTTTCCGATAAAAAAAACTCTAAAACACATGCCAGATGTGACACAACGTGCGTTTGGTGTTTAAATTTGTTCATATTTTGCATGGGGGACAATGTTGCGCATGCCCAACTGCTGGAAAATTTTGGTGGTTGACCCTTATACATTTCCTGTTTTTAAATATCACAAGCGGTTGTAGTCGGATGGCAAGCAGTGTAATCAAGACGATGAGGTTAAAGAATTTGTTCTCAAGTACAAAAAATATTCTTGATTTCAGCAGTTGTTCGCAAATTCAATAAATGTTTGGGGAATTTTAAAAAATGTTTGCACTTTGAAACAATTTTTGAAAAATGTTCGTGTTTTCAGTTTAGTTACTTGTTTCAACAAATGTTCTCCTTTTCAATGTTTTTTCCTGTGTAAAACAAATGTTTGAGAGTCTTGTGTTTTCACAAAATGTTTTAGTTTTTTTAAATCACAAATTTGAAAATGTTCGCATTTCCCAAAAAATTGTTCCCTATTCCAAAAAAATATCGTTTTCAGTTTTGTTCCTTTTATGATTCCCACAAAACATTCACGTTCTCACAAAATCTTCTAGTTCTTTTGAAATTATCACAAAATTTTAGATGACCGCGTCTCTAAAAAGATTTACTTTTTCCAATAAGAAAATGAGGTCCGAGTTTTTTTTTAAATAATTTCGTGGCTTATGGTTCATATAGGCTGGACTACCTTTTTGGACACCAAATCCCATTTAGTATAGTGGCCTTTAGTTTCTTAATTAATGATTTGCGCTAGAAGTCTGGCACAGCAAATTGGTAGTCCCGGTGGTTAGGACAGCATGCACATAAACTCAGGTTCGATTCCCATCGCCCTCATCTTTTTCTCGCGATTTTTCTCCCATTGAAAACGGCGCACCCACAAATGGGCCGGCTCAGGTGCAAAACGTTGAATTCTTGCCTCTACTAGCCCCTCGTATCGTACGCAGACCACTTACCGGAGTTCTCTTCTCTAAAAACAAATCTTACCAGACTAAGTACTTTGAAAAAAAAACAATCCTGCCTTTTATTATGAAGGGGTATAGGGTAATCTTAGCCATTGATGTGATTAGGAGGGTCTACCGAAGCAGAAGTGATGTTTTCAATTCAAAATCAATAAGCAGCCTCAAGAATTAATGGCAACAAAGATGGCTGACATACGGCTTAGATTTCATGAGATGAGATGTGTGGCATGATCAGCGGGCATAAATAAGGAAAAAGAGTGGCGTGATTAGCGGGCATAAAATATGGAAAGAGAGTTTCGCAAAAAGAAAAAGGAAGAAGAGGATAATGACCATATAATACCAGCGTGTGATCAATGGGCAAAAATAAGGAGGAAGGCGGGTATAATGACCATATAATACCAGCGTGTGATCCTTGGGCAAAATAAGAAAGGCGAGCTCCTAAAAAAAAGGAGAGAACGACCTTGCAAATATATTACGTGGGCTTAAATAAGGAAGGAGATAATAATATGTTGCAAAGGAATTATAATACGAGGGCATGATCAATATACATAAATAAGGAAGGACAGTTTGACAATTAAGAAATGACTTTAAGATTTGAAAATTAGGGGGTCCTTTAGGGTCAGAATTGTTGACCAGAAATTGTATCAAAAGTATTGTATGTGTAAAAAAGTGTCAGAATCCTTTTCGTGAGATTGTTTTCATGGCAACTAACAAAAAATGCCTTTAAGATTTGAAAATTAGGGGGCCTTTTAAAATCAGAATGGTCATACAAAAATCGTATCATAAGCATTGTATCCAATGTAGAATTAGGAAAAGACTTGCTCGCCTGCGAGTGTTGCAATGCTCTACGACGCATCTGGGGACGAAGCCACGTAAATCTCTCCTCACCATAATTAATTTCTCTACCCCGGTAAATTCAAGGATGGGCCCACACTAACTAATCACCCCAAATTCAATTGTGGGGCCCACATTAACTAATTTCACCCACCTGAATTCGCGTGAATTAGCCATGCCCGTTGCGCGCCTTCCTGCCATTGTCGGGTGGCATCATTCGGATGTTGTTGGGCCTTTCGATGGATACATCATTATATTTCCCGTTGCAACGCACGGGCATATGTGCTAGATAACTATAAAAGGTATTTACTTAATTGTTTTACCTGCTGTTTTATTTATTTTAGTGCCTTTAAACATTTTCTAAAAGTGGGGTTTCTTCACCACAATTACCGTTGCATTATTTGGCACAACTTGAACATTTTAGTTTAAATGTTTGAAAACTTTTGTTGTTTGCCTTTAATTAAATTTTGAATTTGAATCGGTTTTGAACTAACCCGAGATTAACTCCAGCGACAGAGGTGATGTGGTATCATTAGTAGGGAATTACTGTAGCTTAATTATCTGGGCGTCACATGATGCATGTTTAGGTCTCATGCTAGGAATGGGAACGAATTACAACCGTACCGGTGTCCTGGCTCTTCCTCAAACATTTCGAATCTCGGTTTTTAAGTCCCATAAATCCTAAACTCACCAGAAAGTCATCAAAGGTGGCAAGGTGCCATGTCATGGCACATATATGTCATGGTAAAACATTGTCAATTTGGGCCAAGCTTTATTGCAAACCTCTTACAAACCAGAGCCTATCGCAAGAACCCTCGTGGTTTTGATAGGGAAATATGTCCCCTTGTGGGCCAAACAATAATCATTCCCTCTTCTAGCCTCGTATTTTCTTCTACACGCGACACGAAACAACTGGAGATTCGGGCTGAACTTTGAAATTATTCAGGGTTTGTTTGACCTTTTTATTCACTAATTGAGTTTTCTAGACATTTAATGTCCATCATTCAAATCCGAACTACAAATACATGCTCCAGTGCACCAAAATGGCTAGAAAAAACGTATATGTTTCCTTGGGGTGCATGTTTAGGTTCCATGGAACAAATGGGAACGAATTCAACCGTCTCGCCGTCCTGGCCTGGCCACAAACATTGTGAATCTCGGTTTTTAAATGTCTGTAAATCCAAAACTCACCAGAAAATCATGAAACTTGGTATGGCGTCACTACATGGTATATATAATTGTCCAATTTGGGCGAAGCTATATTAGAAGCCTTTTACAAACTGGAGCCTGTCGCAACCCTCGTGGTTCCGGTAGGAAAACATGCCCCTCTTGTGGGCGAAACGATAATCGATGCCTCTTCTCGCCTTGAACTTTGTTTTCTATAGGCAACATAGAATAAAAGGAGTGTCAGGCTAAAATTTGAAACTGTTTAGGGTTCTTTTGGCCATTGTATATATATTACTAATTACTAAGTTTTCTATGCATTTAGTGTAGTCCATAATGAAAATTTGAACTACAACCACATGCTCCAGTGAAGCAAAATGGGTGGAAAATCGTACATGTGTCATTGGGTGCATGTTTAGGTCTCGTTTAAGGAATGAGAATGAATTACAAACTTGTCGTCGTCCTGAAACAATGAGAATAATAAAAAAAGTCACCCAAAAAACATGAAACTTGGCATGGTTTCATGACATGGCACATATATACCGTGATAAGAAAAATCGTCCAGTTTGAGAAGAGGCGCATACATTAGTAGCCAACGAAGTCCTTTTTGGAAAAAAACTGACACGTTAATATCGCAAATGGTTGTATTATATTTACCGTGTCAAAATTTAACCATACTCGGTGGCGTGCATGCAGCTATTTGATTAGACGAGACGAGTGCGAGAAGTCCGCCGTGCAGCTTCGACGGGACGCGTGTGAGCAGTCCACCGCACAGGCTCGACGGGACGCGTGCATCCTGTCCACCTCGCAGGCTCGACGGGACACGTGCGAGCAGTAAGGCCGCCCATGCTCACCGGGAGGCGAGCTCTTTGACCTCCATGCACCAGCTGCCGCCCGCCTCGCTCACAACTTCTCCATTAATGGGTTAATTAAAGCACCTGAACGAAGGGTGTTTGCTTGTGATCCCATGGCAGCATTTTCTTTGTTCGTGTTTTCAACTAGTATTCCGCCCTAATTTAAATTGCCACATAGGGCAACGGATAATACAACCACAAATAAAATGGCAATGGATAATACGACGACAAATTTACAATGGAGCACATAATAATTGTCTTACATATTCCGGATAATTTAAAATGCCACATGCAGCAAAGCCCGGAAGACACGGGGGCAAGAGAAGAAGTAAATTGCAGACAACAATCTGGGTTGCTACTGTCTCTACTCGTCGATGGATCGCCGGGCGGCGAAATCCTCCAACTCCTTCTTCAATTCCTCATGACTTTGCTTGAAAGCAGCCACGGATTCCTCCACCTCCTGCTCGCGCTCGATCCGGAGCTTCCTCAAGCCACCCATCAGTTCCTCGACGACCGCTTTTAGTGTCATCTCTGAGGCACTGCTCTGCTCATGCAGCATCTTCCATCCGGCGACCTCCTCCTCCTTCTCGGCGACCAACTTGAGGAGCTTCGCATTATCATCCATGAGTTGCTCGACAAGGCCAGTCGCCTTGTCAACCGAGGCATCGTTGATCTTGAGCAGCTTCATCAAGCCGTCGACCAGCTCCTGCTGCGTAGTGACGCCAGCGAGAATGTTGTCATCGCCGGCGAAGGACTTCAGGAACGTTGGCTCGTCGCGATGGCCGACGCCGCGAATGCGCTTGTGAGAGCCCCCGCGTGCCCGTGAGAGCTCACTCAAGGGCTCTGCGGCGCGCCCGGACATCTCTGCTGCGGCTGCAGCTTCACGGCGGGGCCTTTCTAGTGCTTCCGTGGCCTTGGTCTTTGCTGCCTGGTTATATGTCCACCCTAAACTCCTCCTACCGGTCATGGCGGAACGACTTGACAAAGAAACCAATTTTGTGGGTGATGAGGAGAGGAATTGTGAAGTAATTTTCGAGTGGGTAGTTTTTATAGCCCGGTGCTAAGTGTCAACACATATTAGTTTGAGAGGTGTGAACAGATTTGCAATTACTTATTGCATTGTAATCAGCAATGTGACGAGAAACAAGGCCAAAATTTATTGATGGCAGAAGGTTGACCACGTGGTTGCTCGCCGTTGAGGCGGCCGTGGCGCGCTCCGCTGTGGCATCCCTGCGCGCGCTTTGCTCGCCGTTGAGGCAAACTTACAATGGCAACTGTTAATAATTCTTAATAATTGTCTTACATATTCAGAATAATTTAAAATGCCAAATGCGGCAAGGCCCAGAACACTCATGGCTTACATATGCATACAATTATAATAAAATATAAGCTAAAAGACTGAGCTGACGGCCTTCCGATGATGGTCTGCTCGGACTCCATGATCAGCATAGCACCCTTGCAGCCGTTCACTCGGAGTGTCCCGACCCGCCTTCGCCTATGGAGCTGCTGGCGCTGATGGGAGGCTCTTGGGGCTGCTGGGCCTCTTCCAGAAGAGCTTGACAGTGTGCAATCGCATGCATGACAACTCCGCGTGACCGCTCCATTTCCATGTCTCTGGCCTAGTAGCAAATTCCGCTGATCACCTGCATCCTCAAGATATCATGTTGGCGATGTTCTACTTCGTCGGGGACATCACCTCCACCAAGGATGCGCTCGAGCCTGGCCACCACATCATCGGGATCGAGGTTGACACGGCCGTCGCGGGCAATGATGAAGCCGCAGGCTGCCTTTGTCTTGACTGAATCGCAGAGGTCCTGTGCCCATTCCTTGTGGGGCATCAGGCTCTCGATGAGCACTGGTGATGGTGGTTGTTCGGGTGGGTCGTCGATCATGCCGCCGAGCAGCTCTGGACCTTTTGCACGGTGGATGGCAAACTGCTCATCACACCTCCTTTGCAATATGTCAATTGTGCTCCCAAGGACTGCGACGCCGATATCGCTGCCGATGGGCCATGGTGCCTGCACCGGCCGATGAAGCTCTTGCTCCCTGACCTGCTCTGACTCTTTCTCCTCGCCGAAGATGTAACGCAGGTAGGCGTCGACGTCGAAGATTTGGTCGTTGCCTGACATGCTTGGAATAACTAATGGTAGATGGGTGAGGACTAAATCTTCGCAGAGTGTCGCGGCGGTGCGTTGCCGCCTGGGTTATATGCAGCAAGCCGTTAGATGGTGGCGGGAAACCAGTGAGGGAATAGGTGTGGATTTTACAATTCACCCATGTGGAGCGCGGGAATCATTCGCTGGAGCACGAGAAGACTAAGTAGATCACACACACAACCCGAATACCGTAGCCGGTGCCACGTGTTATTTATCACACAAGTGTTAACATAAGGAAATGCATGTGTAACTTACTAATCATCGCACACGAGTACTCGCAGACGCATCATGTGCGATACTCCTAGCCACCGCAAGTAACTAGTTTGCATTTTTCAAAGTTTTTTGTACACACAGAATCGCACACGAACTAACTATGTTAATGGTCTGTGTTGTAAATTCTCATCGCAAATAGTTCATCCAAGTCGGCTGTTTGCCATGTATCACACACATCTTGTTAAGTTGAACCCTTTCTGTTGCGTTCGCTAATCGAAAATAGTTCGTCCGAGTGAACAATATGCCCTATATCACACACACCTTGATGTGGCTAACCGTTTATGTTGCACTCCCTAATAGCAAACGAACTGTATGCCGTATATCGCACGCACATTGATATGGTTGCCCGTTTCTATTGTTCTGCCTCATCGCAAATAGTTCGAACAGGTTAACCGTGTGGCCTGAATCGCACACGCTACTAAAATATGAACCGCGTTTGATGCATCCTCCATCGCAAAAGTTTTTCACCTTTTTGACGGTTTTTATACACCACTGTTTGCGATTACGGCATCGTACATAGTTTCTCGAAGGGTCTCTGATCGTAGTGTCGCGTTAGCAGCATCCTGCAGTAGTGTCACCGCATACCCATGAGCAAAATGTTTCAACCGGACACATAGAAAGATAGGGCTTATAATTTCGCCTCCCAACGTATTCACCTCAAGGGTCATGTCAACAATAATAACTCATGCTTTGTACATTCAACTGGACATATGTGCCTAGATCTTTCCTCGCTGCATGATGCTTGCCAAAGGAGAAAATAAAAAGTAATAGAGAGAAAACTTTGACTCGTTGCATAAAAGTAAATACATAAAAGTAAAAGATAGGCTCTTCGCAGAGGGAAGCAGAGGTTGTCATGCGCTTATTTGTTTGTATGCTCAACTCCTTAATGCAAAAGAACGTCACGTTGCATTGCCCCTTGTGATAGCGACCTTTATTATGAAGTTTGTCGCTTTTATTCTTCAACATCACAAGTTCGTGCAACGCTCAATTTTCTGTTACACTAAACGATCTCACACTTTTAGAAGCAATTTTTATTGCCTTTTTGCACCGATGACAACTTACTTGAGGGATATTGCTCAATCCCTAGGTAGGTATGGTGGACTCTTGAAAATAAGATTTGGATTTAAGGGTTTTTGGATGCACAAGTAGTATCTCTACCTGGTGCGGAATTTTTGGCTAGCAAAGGTAGGGGAAAGCACCACATGTTAAAGGATCTATGACAATATGACTTCTATGTGAATATAAACAAACATAAACCATTAGGTTGTCTTCCTTGTCCAACGTCAACAATTTTTGCATATAATATTTTGATGAGGGCTCACAATCACAAAAGATTTCTAGGATAGTATATTTATATATGAATCTTCCCTTCCTTTATTAATTCTTTCATGAGTTGCATCATTGACTAATGCTATGTTTGTCAATCTCTAATAAAATTTTCTACTTATACTTTTCCTTATGTGGTGTCATCACCTACCATAAGATTAGCATATGATCTTTTTTATTTATTTCCTTTCCTTTTATTGTTTCCTTTCTTTTAAATGCAACATGAAAATAAAGAAAACAAAAACTCAAACTAAACTTTATTATATATCTCGCAGACGATTACAAGGATAGATCACTAAGAAAACTCTCAAAAAGAAAGGATCAAACTAAACTTTTATTCATCTAAAGCAAAAGATCGAACTAAAATAAGTAAGGGCAAAAGATAGTGGGGATGACACAATACCGAGGCACCCCCCCCCCAAGCTTGGCAGAAGCCAAGGGGAGTGCCCATACCCGATACTCAATTCTCTTTTGGTGATGAAGAAGAAGGTGGTGGTGATGTATTCTCCAATATAACCATGAGTAGATCTTTCAAACCTTGGATCTCCCGAAGGGCTTGATTAAGTAACTCCCTGTTTTTCTTCACTTCAACCATTATGTGCTTATTTTTCGGGCCCTAGGGATTTGCTCTTGCACTATTTTCTCTCGGGCGAGATATGTCCCAATTGGATGGTATGTGCCTACGAGGAGTATTCTTGAACCCATAGTTATGAATCAAATTGCGAATTTTTTTACGATGTAACCTGTGTAAAGGCCTTCTTGGTGGGGCTTCCTCTTGCACTTCGAGACTCTCTTGATTATTTGACGATATCATAGCTTAATGAGGATTCGGATGAGTGGAGATGCTAGCCAATATCCCTCTATCGGAAGTCGGAGGGTGAACCCCAGAAGGATTTTCCTATTCTTCCTCCATAGCAACTTCTTCAGCTTCCTCTCCCCTTAGATCCTCCTAAAATACCCCTGCGTCCCCTTCTCCATTGTCGTAGGACGAGAAAGACATGATGCCTGACTCAACAGATCTGACCAAAAATAGCAAGAAAAGAAAATAGAGGATTTCTCCATGATACGGTGATCAACAGGTTCAGGGGGTATATAAAGATTTTTTTATCTTGGGAAACAAGCAAACTGTAGAAAACCGGAGTCCGGAAGGTACCCCAGGTGGGCACAACCCACCTGGGGGTGCGCCCTGGTGTCTTGTGCCCACCAGGGTATGCTTCCTGGAAGTTTCTTATTTTCCTATTTTTCTAAATATTCCAAAACCGACAAAAAATATTTTTGCGGATTTTTTGGAGTCTGTTTACTTACCGTATCACGTACCTCCTTATTTTGACGATTTTGGAGTGTTCCGAATGGACTCTTTTATGTGTTCTTTCAGTGTCATAGTTTGGATAATATTACTTTCAACATTAATGAGCGTACCTGAGATATAATGTTTTATTCGTTGCCCGTTAACAACCTTCGGGTTAGTACCTTCGGCGTTATTTATTTTGATGGCTCCAGAACGATAAACCTTCTCGATGACATAGGGGCCTTCCCATTTTGAGAGGAGTTTTCCTGCAAAGAATATGAAACAAGAGTTGTACAAAAGAACATATTCTTCGACTTTAAACTCACACTTTTGGATTCTTTTGTCATGCCATCTTTTAACTTTTTCTTTGAATAATTTTGCATTTTCATAAGCTTGGGTTCTCCATTCATCTGTAATATCAAATAACCTCTTTTCACCGGCAAGTTTGAAATCATAATTGAGTTCTTTGATTGCCCAATATGCTTTATGTTCTAACTCAAGAGGCAAATGACAAGCTTTTCCATAAACCATTTTATAAGGATACATACCCATAGGATTTTTATATGTTGTTCTATAAGCCCAAAGTTCATCATCTAATTTCTTAGACCAATTCTTCCTTGACCTATTCACAATCTTTTGTAAAATTAATTTTATTTCTCTATTTCTAAGTTCAACTTGACCACTAGACTGAGGATGATAAGGTGATGCAATTCTATGGTTAACATCATACTTGACAAGCATTTTACGAAAAGCACAATGAATAAAGTGTGAACCACCATCAGTCATTAAATATCTAGGGACTCCAAACCTTGGGAAGATAACTTCCTTAAGCATTTTAACAGAGGTGTTGTGATCAGCACTACTGGTTGGAATAGCTTCTACCCTTTTAGTAACATAATCAACAACAACCAAAATATGTGTATACCCATTAGAAGAAGGAAAAGGTCCCATGTAATCAAATCCCCAAACATCAAATGGTTCAACAGCAAGTGAATAATTCATAGGCATTTCTTGACGCTTATGATATTACCTATTCTTTGGTATTCATCACAAGATAAGATGAACTTACGAGCATCCTTGAGGAGAGTAGGCCAATAAAATCTAGATTGCAATACCTTGTGAGCAGTTCTATGTCCAGCGTGATGCCCTCCATAAGCTTTGGAGTGACATTTCCATAGGATTTATCCCTGTTCATGCTCAGGTACACAACGTCTAATAATACCATCTACTCCTTCTTTATAAAGATGTGGGTCATCCCAAAAGTTGTGTCTTAAATCATAGAAGAATTTTTTCTTTTGTTGATATGTAAAACTAGGTGGTAATTATTTAGCAACAATGTAATTAGCATAGTTAGCATACCAAGGAGTATTGTGAGCAACATTTATTGCAGCTAACTGCTCATCGGGAAAACTATCATCAATAGGTAGTGGGTCATCAAGCACATTTTCAAGCCTAGACAAGTTATCAGCTACGGGGTTCTTAACTCCTTTTATATCATTGATATGTAAATCAAATTATTATAGCAAGAGAACCCAACGAATAAGTCTAGGTTTAGCATCTTTCTTTTCCATAAGATATTTAATAGCATCATGATCGGTGTGAACAATTACTTTTGAATCAACAATATAAGATCTAAATTTATCACAAGAAAACACCACTGCTAAGAATTTTGTTTCAGTAGTAGCATAATTTCGTTGAGCACTGTCTAGAGTTTTACTAGCATAATGAATAACATTCAATTTCTTATCAACTCTTTATCCTAGAACAGCACCAACAGCATAATCACTAGCATCACACATAATTTCAAAAGGCAAGTTCCAATCAGGTGGTTGAACTATAGATGCAGAAATTAAGGTTTCCTGAGTGTTTCAAAGGCTTCTAAACAATCATCATCAAAAACAAAAGGAATATCCTTTTGCAAAAGATTCATAAGAGGCCTAGAAATTTTACATAAGTCTTTGATAAATCTCCTATAGAAACCAGCGTGACCTAAGAAACTACGAATACCATTAATATCTTTAGGACATGGCATTTTCTCAATTGCATCAACCTTAGCTTTGTCCACTTCAATACCTCTTTCAGAAATTTTATGGCCCAAGACAATACCTTCATTAACCATAAAGTGGCACTTTTCCCAATTCAAGACAAGATTTGTTTGCTCGCATCTCTGTAAAACTCGATCAAGATTTCTTAAACAATCATCAAAAGACTTCCCATAAACAGAGAAATCATCCATGAAAACCTCAACAATCTTTTCACAAAAGTCAGAGAATATAGCAGTCATACATCTTTGAATGGTAGCAGGTGCATTGCATTAGCCAAAAGGCATACATCTGTAAGCATAAGTTCCAAAGGGACAAGTGAAAGTGGTCTTTTCTTGACCAGGTTGAGAAACAGGTATTTGTAAAAAACCAGAATATCCATCAAGGAAGCAAAAGTGTGTGTGCTTAGATAATCCTTCTAGCATTTTATCAATAAAAGGCAGAGGGTAATGATCTTTTCTAGTTGCTTAGTTTAATTTTCTAAAATCAATTACCATTCTATAACCTGTAACAATTCTTTGTGGAATAAGTTCATTCTTATCATTAGGAACAACAGTAATACATCCTTTCTTAGGGACACAATGAACAGGACTTACCCATCTACTATCAGCTATAGGATAGATTATACCTGCTTCCAGAAGTTTTAATATTTCCGTTCTTACCACTTCTTTCATCTTCGGATTTAACAGACGTTGGTGATCAACAACGGGTTTAGCATCAGGTTCCATATTAATTTTGTGCTGACATAGAGTGGGACTAATGCCCTTTAAATCATCAAGAGTATATCCATTAGCAGCTCGGTGCTTCCTTAGAACTTTCAATAATCTTTCTTCTTCATGTTCTGAAAGGTTAGCACTAATAATAACAGGATATATCTTCTTTTCATCAAGATAAGCATATTTCAAAGTGTCCGGCAACTGTTTTAATTCAAACACAGGATCACCTTTAGGTGGAGGAGGACCTCCTAGAGTTTCAATAGGCAAATTGTGTTTAAGCAGAGGACGTTGTTCAAAGAAAATCTTATCTATTTCATTTCTTTCATGCATATGTAAATCATTTTAATGGTCTAGCAAATATTGTTCTAAAGGATCAGTAGGTGGCACAACAATAGAAGCAAGACCAATTAATTAATCTTTACTAGGCAATTCTTTTTCATGAAGCTTTCTACTAAACTTGGAAAAATTAAACTCATGAGACTCGTCACCAAAACTAACACCGACTATTTGTTTCTCACAGTCTATTCTAGCATTAACAATGTTCAAGAAAGGTATACCAAAGATAATAGGACAGAAGTCATCTTATGGGGAACCGAGAACAAGAAAATCAGTAGGGTCTTTTATTTTCCCACACAAGACTTCAACATCTCTAACAATCCCAATAGGTGATATAGTGTCTATATTAGCAAGTTTAATAGTAACATCTATGTCTTCTATCTCTGCGGGTGCTATATCATTCATAATTTCTTGATATAAGGTGTAAGGAATAACACTCACGCTAGCACCTATGTCACATAAACCATGATAACAATGATCTCCTATTTTAACTAAGACAACGGGCATGCCAACAACAGGTCTATGTTTATCTTTTTATCAGGTTTGGCAATTCTAGCAGCTTCTTCACAGAAGTAAATAACATGCCCATCTACATCTTCTCCCAAGAGATCTTTAACCATAGCAATACTGGGTTCTACTTTATGTTGAAACTTTAGCATGTTCATTTATCCTAATAGGGAAAGGTGGTTTCTCAATATAAGCAGTAGGAACAACTGGATCTATATTATAAATTCTAGTTTCTTCTTTAACTAGCACCGGTTTTTAAATTTCTTATTTAATAGGTGGGTGATATTTAAACCACTTCTCTTTAGGGAGATCAACATGTGTAGCAAATGATTCCCAACAGGAGGCTACTATCGCAGAGTCAAGTCCATATTTAGTGCTAAACTTTTGAAAAGCATCGGTGTTCATAAAAGATTTAACACAATCATACTTAAGTTTAGTACCTGACTCTTTACCTTTGTCGAGTTCCCAATCTTCAGAGTTGTGTTTAATTCTTCCCAAAAGATCCCACCAGAATTCAATAGTCTTCTTCATAAAAGAACCAGCACAAGAGGTATCAAGCATGGTTTGATCATTACGAGAAAGCTGAGCATAAAAATTCTGGATAATAATTTCTCTTGAGAGCTCATGATTGGGGCATGAATGCAACATTGACTTAAGCCTCCCCCAAGCTAGAGCGATACTTTGTCCTTCACGAGGCCAAAAATTATATATATATAATTCCGATGACGATGAACTAGATGCATAGGATAAATTTTTTGATGGAACTCCAATTTCAATCGATTCCAATTCCAGGATCCAATATCATCGCATAGCCTATGCCATGCCAATGATTTTCCCTTCAAAGATAAATAAAACCTTCTTCATAACTTCATCTCCGGGTAAACCTGCAAGCTTAAACAATCCACAAATTTGTTCTACATATATCAAGTGCATATTGGGATGTTCGGTTCCGTCTCATGCATAAGGATTAGCTAGCAGTTGTTCTATCATACCCGAAGGAATTTCAAATTCAGTATTTTCAGTAGGTGCAGTAGGTTGAGGGGTAGGTTCCGGTCGAGGTGAAGATACCCCGAACAAACCCCTCAAAGGATTGTTTTCCATAGTAACAAGTGACAATAAATTTCAGCACACTATATTAATGTTTCCTTACCAAATTCCACTTACCAAAGGCGCCTCACTCCCCGGCAACGGCGCCAGAAAATAGCCTTGATGGCCCACAAGTATAGGGGATAAATTGTAGATCTTTTCGATAAGTAAGAGTGTCAAACCCAATGAGGAGCAGAAGGAAATGACAAGTGGTTTTCAACAAGGTAATGTCTGCAAGTGTTGAACTTGTAAGTAGTAGAGTAGTTTCATAGCAAGATAATTTGTAACAAGCAAGTAACGATAATAGTAGCAAAGTGCAGCAAGGTAGCCCAATCCTTTTGAGGCAAAGGACATGCCAAAATGGTTTCTTGTGATAAGCAAAGCGTTCTTGAGGGTACACGGGAATTTCACCTAGTCACTTTCAATCATGTTGATTTGATTTGTGTTCACTACTTTGATAATTTGATATGTGGGTGGACCGGTGCTTAGCTGTTGTTCTTACTTGAAAAAACATCCTACTTATGATTGACCCTCCCGCAAGAATCCGCAACTACGAGAAAAGTATTAAGAATAAATTCTAACAATAGCATTAAACTTTTGGATCCAATCGGTCCCTTACGGAATAGCGCATAAACAAGGGTTTAAGCTTCTATCACTCTCGCAACCCATCATCTAATTGCTACTCCACAATGCATTACCTTAGGCCCAAATATGGTGAGGTGTCATGTAGTCGACATTCACATGACACCACTAAGGGAATCACAACATACATACTATCAAAATATCGAACAGATATCAATTTCACATGATTACTTGCAACATGATTTCTCCCGTGACCTCAAGAACGAAAGTAACTACTCATACATGATAATCATGCTCAAGATCAGAGGGGTATTAAATAGCATATTGGATATGAAAATATAATCTTCCACCAAATAAACCATATAGTAATCAACTACAAGATGTAATCAACACTACTAGTCACCCACAAGCACCAATCTATAGTTCCGGTAACAAGATTGAACACAAGAGATGAACTAGGGTTTGAGATGAGATGGTGATGTTGAATATGTTGATGGATATTGCGCTCCCCAACATGGGAGAGTTGTTGGTGATGATGATGACAATGATTTCCCCCTCCGGGAGGGAAGTTCCCCCGGCGGAATCGCTCTGTCAGAGGGCAAAAGTGCTCCTGCCCAAGTTCCGCCTTGAGACGGCGGTGCTTCATCCCGAAAGTCCGCTCCTTATTTTTTTCTAGGTAAAAATGAATTATATACCAGAAGATGGGCACCGGAGGTGGGCCTGGGTGAGCGCAACCCACCAGGGCACGCTTGGGCTCCCTGGCGCGCCCAGGTGGGTTGTGCCCACCTGGTAGGCCCCCTTTGGTAGTTATTTGCTCAAATATTCCTCATATATTTGATAAAAATCTCCGTGAAGTTTCAGCTTGTTTGGAGTTGTGCAGAATAGGTGGCCTGACGTAGCTTTTCCAGGTCTAGATTTCCAGCTGCCGGAATTCTCCCTTTGTGTATACCTTGCATATTATGAGAGAAAAGGCATTAGAATTACTCCAAAAAGAATTATTATGGATAAACACATCATAAATAACAGTAAGAAAACATGATGCAAAATGGACGTATCAGAGGGTAGGACAAAAGATGTCATGCAAGTTCGTTTCCATAAGCGCGTATGACTATATACGGAATACGTGTCTACATTATATTGATGAATTGGAGCTAGTTCTGTGTCACTCTAGGTTATGACTGCCACATGATGAATATCATCCGATACAATTATCATTGTCGGTCCATTGCCTACGAGCTTTTCACATATTGATCTTTGCTAAGTTACTTTGTCGTTGCCGCTGTTACAATTGCAACAAAACTGCTACTGTTATAGTTACGGTTACTTCCATACTACTTTTCTACTAAATACTTTGCTGCAGATATTATGTCTTTCAGGTGTGGTTGAATCGACAACTCAGCTGCTAATACTCGAGAATATTCTTTGATTCCCCTTGTGTCGAATCAATAAATTTGGGTTGAATAATCTACCCTCAAAAACTGTTGCGATCCCTTATAGTTGTGGGTTATCAGTGGCACATCCAACCCTAATTCCACCTCTATAAATAGGCAAATATTCCCATGACACCATAGAGACACCTGAAATACTTTTTCCTCCACCGCAAGTTCTAGAACCATAAGATCCCATCTGGAGGCCTTCTCTAGTACTCTGCCGGAGAGGGAATCATTCACGGAGGGGATCTACATCAACCTTGTTGCCCTTCCGATGATCCGTGAGTAGTTTACCACAGACCTACGGGTCCATAGTTAGTAGATAGATGGCTTATTCTCTCTATTTGATCTTCAATACAATGTTCTCCTCGATGTTCTTGGAGATCTATTCGATGTAATGACTTTTTGTGGTGTGTTTGTTGTGATCCAAATTGTGAGTTTATGATCAGATCTATCAATGAATATTATTTGAGTTTTCTCTAAACTCTTTTATGAATGATTACCATAGCCTCGTATTTCTTCTCTGATTTATTGGTTTGGTTTGGCCGATTTATCTTGCAATGGGAAGAGGTGCTTTGTAATGGGTTCAATCTTACGGTGCTCGATCCGAGTGACAGAAGATGGCATGACATATATGTATCGTTGCTATTAAGGGTAAAAATATGGTGTTTATTCATACATGAGTTTATCTTGTCTACATCATGTCATCTTGCTTAAGGTGTAACTCTATTTTTCCATGAACTTAATGCACTCGATGCATGTTGGATAGCGGTCGTTGTGTGGAGTAATAGTAGTAGATGTAGAATCATTTCGGTCTACTTGTCTCGGATGTGATGCCTTGATATGTCTCCATCGTATCTACTTTTCCAAACTCTTTTGCCATTGTTTTGGACTCTAACTTGCATGATTTGAATGGAACTAACCTGGACTGATGTTGTTTTCAGCGGAATTGCCATGGTGTTATTTTTGTGCAGAAATAGAAGTTCTCGAATTGACCTGAAAATTTACAGAGAATATTTTTGGAATATATAAAAAATATTGGCGCAAGAATCAACTAGAGGGGGCACTCAGAGGCCACAAGCCCTGGGGGCGCGCCCTGCAGGCTAGTGGGCCCCCTAGAGCTCCTCCGACCCTAATTCCAACTCTATAAGTACCTATTCGTAGAGAAAAAATCAGAGAGAAAGATTCATCACGTTTTACGATATAGAGCCACCGCCGCCTCATGTTCTTCATTGGGAGGGCTAATCTGGAGTCCGTTCGGGGCTCCAGAGAGGGGGATTCGTCACCATCATCATCACCAACCTTCCTCCATCACCAATTCCATGATGCTCACCGTCGTGCGTGAGTAATTCCATCGTATTCTTGCTGGATGGTCATGGGTTGGATGAGATTTATCATGTAATCGAGTTTGTTTTGTTAGGGTTTCGGTCCCTAGTATCCACTATGTCATGAGATTGATGTTGCTACGACTTTGCTATGCTTAATGCCTGTCACTAGGGCCCGAGTGCCATGATTTTAGAACTGAACATATTATGTTTTCATGAATATATTTGTGTTCTTGATCCTATCTTGCAAGTTGTAGACACCTATTATGAATTATGATCCGCATACCCCAAGGTGACAATAATTGGGATTCTTTTCGGTGATTACCGTAGTTTGAGGGGTTCATGTATTCACTAAGTGCTAATGCTTTGTTCTGATTCTCTATTAAAAGGATGCCTTAATATCCCATAGTTTGCATTAGGACCCCGCTGCCATGGGAGGGTAGGACAAAAGATGTCATGCAAGTTCTTCTCCATAAGCACGTATGACTATATACGGAATACATGCCTACATTACATTGATGAATTGGAGCTAGTTCTGTGTCATCCTAGTTAATGACTACTACATGATGAATATTATCCAACACGATTATCATTGCCGATCCATCGCCTATGAGCTTTTTGCATATTGATCTTTGCCAAGTTACTTTCATTGCTATTGTTGTTACAATCACTAAAAAAACTGTTACTATTACTTTTGCCACCATAACCGTTGTTTCCATATTACTTTGCTACAAAATACTTTGCTACAGATATTAAGTCTTTCAGGTGTGGTTGAATTGACAACCCAGCTGCTAATACTTGAGAATATTCTTTGGCTCTCCTTGTGTCCAATTAATAAATTTGGATTGAATACTCTACCCTTGAAAATTGTTGCGATCCCCTATACTTGTGGGTTATCATGCCTATATATGATCATTGCCTTGGATATCGTCACAATTATTTGCTTTTCTATCAATTACCCAACAATAATTTGTTTCCCCGCCATATGTTATTTTCAAGAGAGAAGCCTCTAGTGAAAACTATGCCCCCCGGGTCTATCTTCTATCATATATTAAAACCAAAAATATCTTGTTGCATTTTTCTTTTATTTATTTTATTTTGTATTTTTTTGATCTATCTATCAAAAACTATACAATTTAATCTTGCTCCTAACCGTCAAGGGATTGACAACTCCTTGTTCGCGTGGGGTTGCAATGATTTGTTGTTTGTGTGTAGGTGCTGCTAATGAGTCATTGCTTGGTTCCCCTACTGGATTGATAACCTTGGTTTCATAACTGAGGGAAATACTTATCTCTATTGTATTGCATCATCCTCCCCTCTTCGGGGAAATCCCAACACAGATCACAAGTAGCATGCATCAAGTGGAGACCCACGCAAGGGAGATGAATCTCTCGGTGGTGTACACCATCGACCCGGCCATGGTGGAGGAGTACATAAACACCGTGGAGCACTTGCTTGCTTGGCACAAGTAGAAAGTGGTCGGAATCGACCTCCAGTACACCGGCGGTCATCCTGTGATAGATCAAAAGGTTGTTGTCGCCTAGTTGTGTGCATGCCATCATGTCCTAATCTACCACTACTACATGACCACAAAGCCTTGCGACCGTTTTGCTAGGTTTGTCAATAGCACCGACTACAAGTTTTCTACGGTGGAAACTACCGACGATGTAAAAACGCTCAAGGTTACGGGTTTGGCCTGCAAGAACCTTGTCGAAATCCGTGGCCACTACAAGGTATGGGGCAGCATGAAGGACTCCCTAATTGAACTCGCCTCAGCTATCATCGACCCCTACTACGAAAAGATGAAGTAGGATGCCAATAGAATAAATCATGTATCCTAGCACGGGGCCTGGATGCGGAAACTGGATGAAGCTCACCTCAAGTTCGCGGCTAAGAACGTGTACACATGCTATGGGATGCATAGTCGAATCGTTCACATGAGGGAGTGCCTCTTTCCCGTAATTGAATGAGGGATCGAGCCACTAGCATAGCAGTGGCGGAAAGCGTCACAATAAGAAGTATATGATGATCAGATGATCATTTATCCTAGTTAATTATGTATGTAATAGTTTACTTTGGTGTGTGCAAATGTCATGTGTGTACTAGCCACCTATGTAATTGGATGTTTAATTTGGTTATGCAATCATGTCCTTATAAGTATACATGTTGTTGTTCTATATGCAATCACATCGCACATGGACCATACTAGGAGAACCATTGGTGATGAATTCATCAATCAATGACAATTTTATACCAGCAGGCGTTTGCCCATAATACACATGGCTTATTAGCAGCAATTGTCTATGTTATTATTGGTCTTCGCACACATTTATGATTACGGACCTATTTGTCGCTTATTACACACATCTTGTTAAGTTGAACCTTTTTTTGTTTTCTTGGCTCAACACAAACAGTTGGTCCTAGTGAACTATATGCCCTCTATCGCACGGACCATGATCTGGCTGACCATTTCTTTTGTGTTGCCTAATCACAAACAGTTCATCCAGATGAACTATATAATGTATATCGCACACACATTCATCTGGCTAACTGTTTTTCTTGTTAAGCTCGTTGTAAACAATTCATTCGAGTGAACTATATGTCACGCATCGTGCATGCAACTATAATCTGAATCATGTTTGATGCCTCCGCCATCGCAAATGTTTCATATCATTTTTGACGATTTTATTACATCATTGTTTGCTATTAATGCATCGCACACAGTTTCGTCGAAGGGTCTCTGATTGTAGTGTGGAGTTAGCACCATTCTGCAGTAGTGCTAGTAATTTTCATGTTTCTAAATTACCTCTCGTTATGTTGAGATTGTCAATATTTTATTCTTCTCCATTGCATATGCTAGATATTTATTGTCTTAATAATTTGTTTGCTTCTAAAATTCATACGCATAGGAAGTATGTTAGACTTAAATGTGTTGTTGCATGTATTATGATGCTCTCTTTGTGCTTTAGTTTTTGTCTTTCATGTGAGCATCATTGAAATCTCAAAGCCTATCTTAATGACTATAAAGGAAGAGCTTGCCGGGAGACTACCCAATAGTTATCATTTATATTTTTTGTTCACACAATTATGCTACTGTTATGATTGTGTTTTTATGTTTTAGTTAGTGTTTGTGCCAAGTAAATCCTTTGGGATGATTTGCTTGATAGTTGACTTGATTCTGTGAAAAAACAGAAACTTTTGCACCTAGTACTGGAATTTTTAAAATTCACTCGAACATGATAAAATTCTGAATTTTTTACACATTATTATACGAGTTTCCCATGTTTTCCTATTTTTTCAGAATTTTTGGAGTTAGAGAAGTATGGTGATTGTTAAGATTATTATAGACTGTTCTGTTTTTGACAGACTCTGTTTTCGTTGCATAGTTTGCTTTTTTGATGAATCTATGGATTATATCGGGGGGTATAAGTCATGGAGAAGTTCGAATATAGTAGGTATTATGAAATAATAAAATATGAATGGGTTTACAATAGTACCTAAAGTTTATTATTTGCTTGTTATACAATGAAAAACCTCCATGAGGAGGCTGCACAGAGAGGCACGTGAGTACAATGCAACAACAGAAGTTGCTTGTCTGGCTGAGGAGGCTGCACGGAGAACCACCATGAGCTACCACTTCAATTATTACCCAGACCAGCGAAGGTGATTACCAAGCTAGGCAACAGCCTAAGCTTGGGGGAGTATATTTTCTCACTGACATTACATTCATGTTCACACATTTCATTCCAATTGGCAGTGCTCATCCTCTTTCATTGTATAATCCACGTTAGTTTTTATTTTTCGCTTTGCTTTTGTGTCTTTCAAATTTTTTGAGAAAATCCAAAAATATTTCTCTCTTCTTTTCGGTTTTCTTTCTTGTTTAATTAGTTGTAGTATCAAAAGAAAACCCAAAAAGATTTCTCATTTCTTCTTTTGCTTGTTGGGAGCTTTCCCATGTAAATATTTTTCTCTTGTTTTTGTTTTTCCTTCATTAATTTGCTTTCTTTAGAAAAAACTAAACACTCCAAAAATATTTCAGTGTGTTTCTCTGAAATTCTTTTCTTATTGTTGAGTTGTCGTAAGGAGAAGACCACGATGAAATTGTTGAGTGGCTCTCATATGCATTATTGTTGATTTAATGAAGAACCCATATTACCTTGTCTTCTCCTTTGAATAAAATGTTTGTAGAATCCAACTTAGTCCACGACACTCTTGCACTATTATTATTTTGATATTATTCGCTCATGCAAGTGAAATGCAATAATGACGATAATTTGATGAAGTGACTATGGCAAGGAAAAGCAGGTATGAACTCAACTTGTTTTTGTTTTTGTAAATATGTTTAACTCGGTATCCATGATTCAGCATATTATGAGTAAACATGTTTATGATGACAATTAGAGATTATAGTTGCTCATGCCATGCTTAAGTAGCTATGAATGGATAATGATTTATTTTGGATGTCAACATGCATTAAAATGGTTATGATGTAGTATGATAGTATGGTATCCTCCTCTAGATGTTTCAAGTGGCTTGGCTTGGCACATGTTCATGCATGTAGTTGATTCAAAACCAACATAGCCTCCATGATATTTATGTTCATGGTGTTGTCCTACGCATGCTAGTATTCAATGTTAATTATTCACAATGCATGATTATGACCATTGTTGCTCTCTAGTTGGTCGCTTCTCAATCTATTTGCTAGCCTTCGCCTGTACTAAGCGGGAATATTATTTGTGCATCCAAATCCAAAACCAAAGTTATTCCAGATAAGTCCATTACATCTACCTATATGTGGTATTACTCTGTCGTTCTAAGTAAATTTGCACGTGCCACATCTAAACATTCAAATAAGCATCTGTTTTGTGTGCCTGTACCACTCATGGAGCGACAGGGGGCGGTCAATATCTTCCATGCTAAGCGGATTATTCTAATGTAAGTGTTTATTCACTTGTCCTTACACGAGAGGGGCTGCTATTCGGTATGCCCAGTCCCATGATCAAATCGCAAAATAATGAAACAAACTCCCCCGAAAAATTGCTGGTATGGAGGGCACCCAAGGATTCGGCTAGCCATGGCTTGTGTTTGTTGGCTGAGGGGGGGGGGGGTAAACTTTACCTTTTCGCTTGGGAACCGCCGCAAATGTGTTTAGCATGGGAGATATTGAAAACTCTCAGTCGTGACATTGACAGGAAAAGATCGAAGATGGAGTTTTTTGCGTGTTTAGTTCTTTGGTCGTAGGAAAAACATACTATTAAGAGGGAATCCACATCGGAAGGCATTGGGTGAATCATTGCACGTACATACTTCTCATCACCCACCATTACCTTCCGTTCCTTGTAAAGAGAGGTCCCGTTGATTCATACTGTTGTAGTGGCTTCTCCTCTCAGCGGTTGTACCGCCCACTAGGGCGGTTGTACCGCTGACCCTATTGTACCGGCTCAACCACCTTCCCAGGGGTGATACCCTGGGGTTGCACCTCCTAGGTTCTTGCCCAGTGGTTGTACCGCTGCCCCTGGGCGGTAGTACCGCCCATTCACTAGAAGAACTCTAGAGTTGCATCATTGGTGGTTGTACCGGCCGGGTACCGCCCGACCACCAGACTAGCTTCTGTGATAGGGCGGTACTTGGGCGGTGCAGTGGTGGCCCGGTTGTCCCGATTGTGCTCTGCATACCAGTACTATTGTGTGTCCTGAGCGGTTCTACCGCTTGGGACTTAGCCACCCCTGGTATCAGGGCTAGGCGGTAGCTCCGGAGCACTACTGCTCGACCACCACCCATAGGGGTGACTCCTTTCGGTTTCAAGGATATTGTCGAGTGGTAGGGGAGCGGTTGGTCCAGTTATTCCTGTTAACCGATAATACCGCCTGAGCGTCCGATTGTACCGCTTGTCAGGGTTTCAGCAGCTTACCCGTGATTCCCGGTTGTACCAGGGAGAGGAGCGGTTGTACCGCTGCAGTGTAAAAACTGCTGTAACGATTGGATTTTAGGGTTTCCTATATAAAGGGGATTTCTTCCACCTACCCCCTTACCCCCTGCCTCTCTCTCCACCATTATTGCCCTTCAAGCTTTCTTGCTCGATCTCTCTCTAGCCACTCAAACTTGTTGATTTGCTAGGGATTGAAGGAGGAGACCTAGATCTATAGTTCCACCAAAGGATATTTGATTCCCCCATACTTTCTTGTGTGGATTTTGTTGCTCTTGGGTGTCTGAGCACCCTAGATGGTTGAGGTCACTTCGGAGTAGGGGTGGAAACGGATCGGATAGTGCTCTTACCACTTCTGTTTTCATATTTTCAAAATGAATACGAATGCGAATACGGATGTTGTCGGATACGGATGCGGCTCGGACGTTATTCAAATACGGATACGTATCAGATGTTTTCTTGATTCAGAACGGATACAAATAATAGTGACATATTGCTTAAGTATATCAGTCAGTAGCTATGTGACATGAAATATTCAACTTGTGACATACAATAAGTCAATGACAAATAGTTTTATGCATAAATACTATTGTAATGCAATCATATAAAGAGTAAAAATTGACCAGTTATTTGGCTTTTATGTTGGATAATTGGAATATTGGGGCAACAATTTTGAAAATTACCTCCCATAATCTTATTCGGATACGGATATATCCACTTTCATATCCATATTTGTGTCAAAATCTCATGCCGTATTTTATTTTTTATTTGTTCAATAAATTCGGATACAGATAATTTCCATTTCCATTTTGGTTCGGATGCGGATGTTTCGGATATGAATAGGCATTTTCTCAAATACGAATATCGAATATTTTGGATTATCCGCTACCACTTTCCACTCCTACTTCGGAGCCATATTCCATTGTGGTGAAGCTTCGTGGTATCGTTGGGAGCCTCCAATTAAGTTGTGGAGATTGCCCCAACCTTGTTTGTAAAGGTTCGGTCGCCGCCTTCAAGGGCACCACTAGTGGAATCACAGCATCTCTCATTGTGTGAGGGCATGAGGAGAATACGGTGGCCCTAGTGGCTTCTTGGGGAGCATTGTGCCTCCACACCGCTCCAACAGAGACGTACTTCCCCCAAAGGGAAGGAACTTCGGTAACACATCCTCGTCTCCACCAGCTCCACTTGTGGTTATCTCTTCTCTTTACTTGGTGCAAGCTATTATCGTGTTGTATCCTTTGCTTGCACTTGTTGTTGTTGTTTGCATCATATAGGTTGTTCACCTAGTTGCACATCTAGTCAACCTATTTGTTGCTAAACCTAATTTGTTAAGAAAAGCTAAAAATTGTTAGTTGCCTATTCATCCCCACCCTCTAGTCAACCATATCGATCCTTTCAATTGGTATCAGAGCCTCATCTCTTTATTAAGGGTTTCACCACCCGAAGAGTATGGTTGACACCGAGGAGGAAGTGCCCGAGGCCGTGGAGTTGACATCGATCACTCGAGATGACTTAAATGATGCTATGGCTTCACTTTAGAAGTCTATGATGACCGAAGTCAAGTCCATGATTAAAGAATTACTTGAGGGGATGAAATCCACTCCCGATCCCTTGCTTGTGGTTAATCCCATGGCATCGAAGTCGGAGGCCAATTCCGCCAAGGAAGCAGCTAAAGGTACTCATGTTCCTTCCCCTCATGACAAGAATAGGACGGGAACCTTTGCCTCGGTTCCCCCTCCCTCGGTCTATGGAGGACCGGTCCCCACAGCTCGCATTAATATTCATGGTCCTCCTCCCAAGCTTGTTAAGGGTGATTTTGCTAGTTGGGTCTTCCACATTAAGTCTCATTTGAATCATTTCTCAACTAACCTTTGGAGAATCATTGAGCAAGGCTTCTACCCGCATGATCCAAACAACTTCACCCCAAGAGAAGAAGTGGACAATCAATACAATCACTCCGCATTGTTCATCCTTGAAGAAGTGGTCCCTCCCAAAGACTTAGCACACCTACGACCTTTCACTCGTGCAAAGGATTGTTGGGAGCACATTGTGTCTATGTACAGGGGGAGCTGAAGCATCCAACAGTCCAACTTTGAAGTGGTCCTTGATGAGGCCGATGAATTTGTGATGCCTGAAGATGAGGATCCGTGTGATCTTTACTGGAGGGTGATGACTCTTGCGGTTGCTCTCCAAGACCATGGAAGCAAGGATACAAATTAAACTTGGATCAAGTGCAAGTTCCTCAAGGCCATCATGCCATTCAACAAAGCAATGTCTTCCATGATTAGTCAAAGGCCGAACTTTCACACCCTAACCTCAAGTGAAGTGTTGGATGAGTTTATTGCCATGAACATCATGAACAAGACCGCCGACAATGCTCTTGCTCATGTCCGGTCAAAGAAAAGCACTCCCACTCTTGCTTTGAAGGCCAAGGCCATTCCGGAAGATGAAGAGAAAGAAGAGGAGGGTTGCCCTGAGGACATCAAATATGCCTACCATGAGCACATGGCTCTTACATCAAGGCAATTTTGGAGCAACAAGAGGAACTCAAGGCCCAAATTCACCAAGAACAACTCAAGTGGGTCAAAGAACAAGCAACGAGTAAGTACTTGCTACAATTGCGGCAATGTGAGTCACTTTGTGGCGGAGTTCCCTTACCAGAAGAGGGAAGACAATGGTGGCAAACTCATTCGCAAATACAAAGCCAAGTCTTTCCCTAGCAAGAACAACTTCACCAAGAAATCACCTCCAAAGGGCATGGTGGCACATGAAGAGTACCCCTCCGATGATGATGAGGAAGATACAAGTGGAGAAGGAATGGCAACGTCAACCATTGCCATTGCCACATCTCCCCCCTCCAAGGTGTCTCTCTTTGGCGCCCCCAACGAAAACACCATTGCCAGGTATCTCATGGCGAAAGGTATCAACAATGTAACTCCTAACATCAAAACCACCATCATTACTAGTCCTTCATTGTTAGATTGTGTTGATGATAGTGAGGTGGAGAAAGTTGATGAGAATGAGTTCACCAAGTTTATGAGCAAACTCAAGGGTGAGTCCAAGAAGCACGTAGTTGCTCTCTTGGAACAACTTGGTGAGGCCAATGATATCATTGAGTCGCATGAGGATACTATCTCCAAGTTGGAGGGGCATAGTCGTGACTATGGCGATGAGATTGTGGACCTTTTCATTGCTCTAGAGGAAGAGCGAGATCTTCGTTTGACTCTTGAGGAGTCACACAATGTTGATCATGCTAAATTGGAAAAAGATCTTGATCATGCTATTGCTTTTACTCGTGTGCTTAAATCCGAGAAAGCCGCACTTGGGGTTGGCCATGATACACTCGAGGAAGAATTTGATACACTTGGCAAGGCTCACAAGGTCTTGAAGGTTGTTCATGCTTATCTCAAAGAGTCTCATGATCAACTCCAAGTGAAGCTAACTGTCGGGGCGATGACCCTTGGGTACCCCAAAGACAGCAGTCGGAAGGGGTGCCCGCCCGTCCGGGCCGACTGCTCCCTCAGTTGGCTCCTCCACCTGGCCGGCTGCCGACTGCGCCAACCAGCCGAGTGCCTAAAGTCAACCGTGACATCACATCCGACCCGACACGGACAAGACGGTTGTACCTAACACTATTAAGCAATAGTGGTGCACTATAGCCTGCATCGCGCATCACCTCGCATGACATCTGAAATAGTGTAGTTGGTGGGTGGGCCACCACCCATCATGCCTAACCCCGCACTATAAAAGGGCACCATGCCCACTCACTCATTCACGCAGGATCACACACCATGCCACACCCTCTCACGGGAGCATGAGGCTCTCATGCCACCACGCCTCATTAGCCAGCTAGCTCTCTGCTATTGCTTCACCACAACTTTGTATTACCGGATGTAGAATTCACATATATACAGATATGCAGGAGTAGGGGTGTTATCTTTTCGGAGAGCCCCAAACCTGGGTAAACCTCCGTGTGTTATTCGCACACCCGTCCCAGACATTCCACTGCAGTCTTGCCCTCATCTCAAACCACCCTGTGGCATCTGCCGTGACGCGGTGCCCCTTGGCCACTCCCGCGAAAATACCACGACAGTTGGTGCCCACCGTGGGGCAAGCTGCCGCTTGGACCGCAGTCCGAACGGGACCATCTTCAACATCATCATCATGGCGTCGCGCCGTCTCTCCGGTAGCGCTCGGGGGCTCGACATCGACCCAACCCCGGAACTACCGCACGGGGCGGCGCGTCCTCGTCATCGCGTCGCCACCACCGCGGCGTCGTCGTCGTCCGCGCGTCCGCGTGCTACATCTCCCTCTGACCGTTTCGGCAGCGCGTCGCCGCTCCTCCGCCCGGCCATTTGCCGAGCCCCTCCTGCTCCGCTCCGTCGCGGCCGGCGGTGACGAGCTCGTTGTCAGCAAGCTCTGTTCTCCCGCTCCCTCGTTCTCCCCTTCTCCATGAAATCTCCACGCGGGCAGACACTCTCTCCCCTACCTCGTTCCCTGACCATAGTTAACGCAGGAGCAGCCCCACTCGGCTCATCTCCTCCTGTCCCTCGTCTCGTGCCTCCACACGTGTGCGCACCGGAACGGCCGCGCTGCCCCGACCCCGCGCTCGGACTGCGACCGGGCGGTGACCCCCGCTTCACCCCCGTTTCCCCCGCTGCCTGCTGCTCGGTGTTTCCTCACCATTGCTGGGCCCTGAGCCCCATCCCCTCCGTCTGCGCTCGCGTGCGCGGCAGCGGCTCGGCCCCACGCTCAGCCTCCGATTCTCTTGCTGCCTGCTCGCCTTGTGCTGCCTCGCCTCCGCTGCAGCACCACCGCGCGTTGCTACGCTCGCGTCGGCGCGTCCGCACGCCTCCGTCCATGCTTCCCCATGTCGACCGCGCGCCCCGCGCCCACGCTCCCTCCAGCGCCCCCCTCTCACCAGCACCCGTCCGCCACTTCCTCGCCCGTCACGTAGCATCGGGCGCTCTTGCGAGCCCCGTGCCAACCAACACCATCATCTCCGGCCGCCCCCACGCGCGGTTTCGCCCGCGCTCAGATTCCCCGCCTCCACATCGCCCCGAGCTCGCCGCTCCTCCTCTCGGAGCTCGCTGCTCCTTCACGGCCGCTCGGCCGCGCCTCCTTTGCACCCCACGACAGGTCCCCATGACCGTCGCCACGCCCGGCTGTGCGCCCCGCACCCGCGGCCGTGCACACCCCAGCGTCGGGTGTCGCCCTCCCGCAGCCGGCCTCCCATGCTACCGGCTGCCGCACTCCCGCAGCCGGCCTCCCCTGCTGTCGGCTGCCGCCCTCCCGCCGTTGGCCTCTCTGTGCCGGCTGCCCGCAGGGCAAGGTTGCTGCCAGCTGGGAAGAGAAAAGTCAAGGGTGCCGGCTAAAAAAACGATGCCGCCTGCTGGAAAAGAAAGAACACAAGTAACGACCGTGTTCGTTTGCCTGCGTCACCGCCTCCCGCTTTGCCGGCTGGCCGGCTATGCCGAGTCGGCTGGGGAGCCATCCCAGCTGAGCGTCCTCTTCGACACCCGGCCGGTCGGGTCCGGTCGGCCGATGCACCGTTCGACTGCCTGGAGGCTACACCCAGTTGGCGGGGCGCGCTGGCTGCAAGCCAGCAGCCCTGGCTGCAAGCCAGCAGCCGACTGTCATCGACCACCTCGGCTTCATCTGCGCCAAAGCAATGTAAGCTCCTCACCCGCATTACTTTTGCACCGCGCACGCATGCCGGATGACCCCGAGTGACCTTCGGAGGTTGTCTCCGCATTTTTCTCCAGTTGCTTAGCTGTTTGCCATGGGCCCAGTCGTTTGACCTGAGACGTTCGTTCCCATAGACGGCTTAGTAGTGTGCATGGTACCGAAGGCTTACTCTTCGTCTTAGCTATAGACTGCAACACGGCTGTCCGGCTAGCAAGAGCAAACGTTGCAGGCCACCCACGCGAAAAACGTCCGAGGAGAAAACGGTTCGGGCGACCCGGCCATTTGCTTAATGAATATCTGCTTGGTCGAGTCTACTCCCGAAAGTCCGAGTACTATATGCTTCACTCCGCGGCCCACTCTCAGCCACAGACCGCTGCATGGCTGTCCGGCTAGCGAGAGCACGGGCCAAAGAGCAGAAGGGACACGAAAAAGACTGAAGGGGGCTCGGACGAAACCGAGTCGACACCCTTCGCATAAAACTTGCAATGCTAAAAGCAAGCATTCAATATATTTGCGTAAGTAATCTTTCCTTTTGCACGATCATCTTCGGGGGGCCGCCTCCTCACCCAGAGGCTTGGAGGCTGGTTGTAGCCCCGACGTCGGATGCAACCGGCATTTCCGACGCCACCATCTACTACATCAACGGCAAAAACCCTCCGCCCGACTCTTCGAGTCACCCGGAGGCTCAGAGGCTACACCCGGTGGGTGCGCTGGCGCGCCCCCACTGGAAGCAAGCCACGCCGGCTGCAGCCCACAACCGGCTGTCATCGATAGCATCAGTTGGCGGACTCCGTGTCCGCGCCCGACAACATCAGTCAACGGACCCACGTCCGCGCCCGACGGCATCAGTTGGCGGACCCCTCGTCCGCGTCCAATAGCATCAATCGACGGACTCCGCGTCCGTGCCCAACAACATCGGCAGGCGGACCCTGCGTCTGTGCCCGGCAGTGCCACTCACCCACCAGCAGGCATCCGCGCCTGGTGGTGCTCCACGCCCGTCAGGCGGTGCGGACCTCGTAGGACAAGACAGAATAGCTAAAACCCTCCGCCCCACTTTTCGAAGTTGCCCGGAGGCTTGCCACTGAGGTCCTCGACGCCACCGTCTTCTCCAACAACAACTAAGACCTCCGCCCGACTCTTCGAGTCACACGGAGGCTCGGAGGCTACACCTAGCGGGTGCGCTAGCGTGCCCCCGCTGGAAGCAAGCCGCTCTGGCTGCACGCCCACAGTCGGCCTTCATCAAAAACTTCTACAACAACAACGATGCATGTGAAAACCCTCCGCCCGACTCGAACCCCCGGGTACCCCAAAGACGGCAGTCGGATGGGGTGCCTGCCCGCCCGGGCCGACTGCGCCAACCAGTCGATCAGTTGCCCGAAGTCAACCGCGACATCACATGCGGCCTGACATGGACGAGACAGTTGTACCTGGCACTGCTGAGCAATAGTGGTGCACTATAGCCTGCATCACGCGTCACCTCGCATGACATCTGGAATAGCATAGTTGGTGGGTGGGCCACCACCCACCATGCCTACCACCACACTATAAAAGGGCACCATGCCCACTCACTCATTCACGCAGGCTCACACACCACGCCACACACTCTCACGGGAGCATGAGGCTCTCATGCCACCACACCACATTAGCCAGCTAGCTCTCTGCTACTGATTCACACATACATGATACAGCTCCAGGAGCAACTTTGTACTATCAGATGTATACTCCGCATATATACAGATATGCAGGAGTAGGGGTATTATCTCTCTGAAGAGCCCCGAACTTGGGTAAACCTCCACGTGCTATTCGCATACCCGTCCCGGACATTCCACTTCAGTCTTTCCCTCACCTCAAGCCACCCAGTGGAATCTGCCGTGACGCGGTGCCACTTGGCCACTCCCGCAAAAATACCACGACACTAACCAAGGAGACTTCCACTTTCCTCCCTTCGTTCTAATTGATAATGCCCATGCTACTAACCCTTGTTGCGAGTATGTGCATCTCATGGAGGAAAATGCCAAGTTGAAAGAGCAACTTGAGAAGGGCCTTGTGACTTGCATACAAGGCGAGAAGAACCTCAATGACCTTTTGAGCAATCAAAAGGAAGTTGTAGGAAAGAAAGGACTTGGGTTTGTACCCAAGACCAAGCAATCTCTCCCGCTCAAGGACACCTTTGTCAAGGCGGGTGAGGGTGCTCATGAAAACAAGATAAAGAACAAGGAAGTGGGTGGTAATGCCAAGAAGGGCAAAACCGCTCCTAGCAACAAAGCCGGCGATTTCAACCCCTCTTATGTTTTGTGTCGTGCTAGTGATGGGCATGTTTATGCCAAATTTGTTGGTTCTTCTTATGAGTACATTGAATGGTCTATTGGGGTTCCTAAGACCCTTGTTACTAACATCAAAGGACCCATTCAAAAATGGGTACCTAAATCCAAGATTGATCTCTTGTAGGAGTTTGGTTCCGGTGGGGTGTCATGGTTGCTTGATAGTGGAGCAACAAATCATATGACCGGAGCAAGGAGTTGGTGGTGGATGTGCATCCAATTCCATCTATGCCCACCCATGTCCAATTCGGTGATGCTTCAACTTCTAAGGTATTGGGGCTTGGCAAGGTGGTCATCTCTCAATATTTATCTATTGAGAAGGTCATGCTTATTGAGTCCCTTGCATACAATTTACTTTCCGTTCGTCAACTTGCACTTATGGGCTTTGCAACATTCTTTGATCTTGATACCGTGGCCCTTTTGTGGAGCAAGACTCTTAAAGTAGCCTTTGTTGGGCATGTCGAGAACGGTCTCTATGTGGTGAACTTTTCGGAGCGACCCACTAAGACCGCGACTTGCCTAATGGCTAAAGTTGATGTGGGTTGGCTTTGGCATTGCCGTCTACCCCACGTCAACATGATATCTTTGCAAAGTCTCCTCATAGGGGACCATGTGCGTGGACTAACAAATGTGAGTTTTGCCAAAGACCATGCTTGCAGTGCTTGTGTCGAAGGAAAGCTTCATTAAACGGCTCACCGACCATCGACTATCATCTATTCAAAGAGGCCCCTGGAGCTCCTTCACATGGATCTCTTTGGTCCTCCATCCTTTGATAGTCTTGGTGGAAGAAAATATTGCTTGGTGATTGTGGATGACTACTCAAGATACACATGGGTATACTTCTTCAAGAGGAAGAGTGAGACTCAACAAACCGTCATCAACTTTGCAAATGAAGCTCAACATCAACATGAAGCAAAGATCTTGAAGATTAGAAGTGACAATGGCACCGAGTTCAAGAACTACACCTTGGATAAGTTTCTTAGTGACGAGAGGATCAAGCACCAATATGCCGCACCCTATACCCCTGAACAAAATGATGTTGAGAGAGGAAGAACCAGATGTTGATGGATGTGGCAAGGACCATGATGGCGGAATTCAAATCTCCATACAACTTTTGGGCCAAAGCCATCAACACTGCATGTCATTCTTTCAATAGGCTATACCTTCGCAAAGGCTTGAACAAGACTCCATATGAGATACTTACCGACAACAAGCCCAACCTCAAGTACTTCCAGGTGTTCAGTTGTAAGTGTTTCATTCTCAAGAAAGGTGTTCGTTTGTCTAAATTTGAACCTAGAGCTCAAGAGGGCATATTTGTTGGTTATGCTACAAACTCTCATGCTTACCGTGTCCTCAACAAATCCACCAGACTCATTGAGGAGACGTGTAATGTGGAGTTTGATGAAAATAATGGCTCCCAAGTGGAGCAAAGTGGTCTTTGTGATGTAGGTGATGAAATTCCTCCCCAAGCCATAAGAAGAATGGGGATTGGTCAAATACTCTCCATTGAGGAACCCCTTGTAGCCGAAGGAGAAGTACAATGCTCTACTCAAGTGGATCCATCACCTACACCAGACCCACACGCTTCCGAAGAACAAAATGAAGGCCCTTAACCCAATGAACAAGATCAAGGGCAAGATCAGCTCCATGGAAATGGTGATGCACCAAATGATGCCCAAGATCAAGTTCATGCCTCCGAGCATGCTCAAGATCAAGAGCAAACTCAAGGTCAAGAGCAAGCTCAAGACGATGCTCAAGATCAAGATCAAGAGAAAACTCAAGACTGTGCTCAAGATGTGCAAGATGATCCTCAAATGCCCATCGAGGAACTTTTGGAGCGTCGTGCCGCTAAGGTGGCTTCCAAGCTAAAGCATCAACAACATGTCATGGAGAATGTGCTTGGAAGCTTGAGAAAATGGGTAACTACTCGTAAACAATTATCAAACTTTTGTGAGCATCACGCATTTGTTTCGTGTATTGAACCCCAAAAGGTACATGAGGCGCTCGATGATGAGGATTGGCTTGAAGTTATGCATGATGAACTCAACAACTTCGAGCGCAATCAAGTTTGGGAATTAGTGCCAAGGCCAACGGAGAATCACAATGTCATTGGGACCAAATGGATCTTCAAGAACAAGCAAGATGTGAACGGTGTGGTCGTTCGAAACAAGGCAAGATTGGTGGCACAAGGCTACTCCCAAGTCAAGTGCATCGACTACGGTGAAACCTTTGCCCCCGTTACACGTCTTGAATCTATTCGCATGCTGCTTGCATATGCATCTCATCATGATTTAAATTGCAACAAATGGATGTGAAGAGTGCATTTCTTAATGGTCCTTTGAATGAGTTGGTGTATGTCAAACAACCTCCAGGATTCAAGGATCCCAAGTTCCCCACTCATGTATACAAACTCAAAAAGGCACTTTATGGCCTTAAGCAAGCCCCATGTGCGTGGTATGAGCACCTTACCAAGTTGTTACAAGATCGTGGGTTTGAAATTGGGAAAATCAATCCCACTCTTTTTACTAAGAGGATCAAAGGGGATTTGTTCATATGCCAACTATATGTTGATGATATTATTTTTGGTTCTCCTAACAAATCTTTCAATGATGAGTTTGCCGCACTAATGGCCGAGAAGTTTGAGATGACCATGATGGGAGAGTTGAACTTCTTTCTTGGGTTTGAAGTCAAACAAAGAAGATAAGGAACTTTCATCAACCAAACCAAGTATACCCAAGACATGCTCAAGAGATTCAAGCTGGATGATGTCAAGTCGGTCAAGTTTCCAACGCCCACCAAATGCAAGCTTGACAGTGATCCCAATGGTAAAGCGGTGAATCAAAAGGTATATAATTCCATGATTGAATCCTTGCTTTACCTTTGTGCATCTAGACCAGATATCATGTTGAGTGTGGGAATTTGTGCACGGTTTCAAGCTGCACATAAGGAAAGTCACTTTGTGGCGGTCAAGTGAATCTTTCGATATATGGTTCATACCCCAAACTTTGGCTTATGGTACCCCAAAGGAGCAAGCTTTAATCTCATGGGTTACTTGGATTCGGATTGGGCGGGAGATTGTGTGGATAGGAAGTCAACTTTCGGAGGGTGTCAATTCCTTGGTCGCTCTTTGGTGAGTTGGTGTTCAAAGAAGCAAAATTGTATATCTCACTCATCCACCGAGGCCGAGTATGTAGCCGCCGCAAGTTGTTATGCACAATTTCTATGGATGAGGCAAACTTTAAAGGATTATAGTGTCACATGTAACAAAGTGCCTCTTCTATGTGACAATGAAAGTGCTATCAAGATCTCTCTCAATCCGGTGCAACATAGCAAGACGAAGCATATTGAGATTCGTCATCATTTCATTAGGGATCACATCAAGCGTGGAGATATTGATATCATCTACATCAACACTCAAGAGCAACTAGGGGATATTTTAACCAAGCCTCTAGATGAAGCAAGATTTCACGAGTTAAAGCATGAGCTAAATATCATTGATTTGAGCAATGTGGCTTGAATCTAGGCACACCCCACCACACTCAGCATTATATCTTGCTCTAGATGTAGGCATGGACATAAGGGGGGTGTTGTTATCTCAATGAACTCTCCCTTACCCCATTATGCATAAAGTGATCAAAATCTTTCACATTAGCCATTTTTATGGTACTTGTGCTTCAAATATGAGTTTTTGTCATGGGCCCAAGTTAAAATCTTCGCGGTGCCATACCAATTAACTCAAACATAGGTGGCTCTGGCCACCACCCTTTTCTTAAAAAGGGGGTTGTTTTTCTTTGGTTCTTGATCGTCCTTGCCAGTTCTTTAGTTCTTAGGTGGTGTGACCTCCAAGTGGTGGTTTTTCTTGTTTGCTTCTTACACTCTTGGAGGTTACCTCACCATACTCCAGTGACTTGTTTCCATCCCAAGCCTCTCATCCCTTACACCATCTTCTCCAATTGCAAGCTTGTTCTTGGTGTGGGTGATGTTGACTGGGCGGTACAACCGGTGCTCCTGGCAATTCAATCGCTAGATCATTCGGTTGTATCGTCCCAGCGGTTCCACCAGGGCAGTCTATGCGGTTCTACCGCTGACTTCCCAGGTTGAGCTCCTAGCCGGTACTACCGGTCAGTCATAGGAGGTACTACCGCTGCCTTCTAGGCAACGGAAGTACCACGAGCAACCGCTAGTGTGTACCAGGGAGCGGTACAACCGCCCGTCGGGGCGGTACTACCCCTTCGCGGTCTGCGGGTATATAAAGGGGTTGGGCCGAAGGGGTATCTTCTTCCTCCCTTCGTGCCTGTTCCCCTCGTTTGCCCTAGCCACCAGTGTTGCCCTCACCCCGAAGAGTCCTCCGGCGCTCCAGATATGTGTGCCCTCCTTGAATTTTCTTCATGGAGGCCCCCTCCCTCCCGATCTCTTCCCATGGATATCGGTGGCTCTAGTTCTCGCTCTGCTCCTCGTGCCAAGACCAAGAAGAGAGCCCGTAGATGCAAGCGTCCGGTCAAGTCTGATGGAGATGAGGAGGTTGTGGTTCCCACCAAGCCATCCCACCATGAGAAGTCTGCCGCTGCCAAGAAACATGTGGTCATTCCTCTAAACAAGTGGAAAGCCAAGGAGTGGGAAGCTTTCCGGGGAAGGAATCCTTACACAGTTCCAGAATGAGATGCAAGTAAGGATTGTTCATGAGCTTTTCGAGCACAACAAGAATCGGTACACCAAGCAGTGGACCATTGACCTTGATCATTGGAGGAACAATATGGAGTACTTTGGAGAGGCATTGGCTCTTTGTGAGGAGTTTGATTTGGTCAAACTCATGTCTGTCAACTGTGACTTTCATGTTCAGTTTATTCATTAGTTTTATGCAACCGTTCACTTTGGAGAAGATGAAGCTCGCATTCTCTCCTTCATGTGAAGTGATGAGTTCTTTCAAGTGCCCTGGAGGGCGTTCTGCAATGCTCTTGGCTATGAGGATACTGGTCTTGAAGGGATTGGTGGTATTCGTCCCCACGACCATCCCCATTCCATGCCTAAGGAGAAACTTGCTCCTCTGTACATTCGTGGACGAGGCATTATTGGTGAGTCCAAGGATCTTGAGAAGGTCTATGATATCATGCATCACGTGTTTCGCAATGTGCTTCTGCCCAAGGTTGGGAATCAGGATGAGATCCATGGGTATCTTGTTGACTTGCTTGTTGCTATGAAGACCAAAGTGGGGTCTGGTGCTACGTTTGATGTGTCCAACTGGCTTTGGTAGGAAATGTACAACATGGTCATCTATAGAAAGGTTCCCATCTACGCACTATTTGTCATGTGCTTTCTAAACTCAGTTTGGGCTATTCGCCGTCCTGGAGAACTTCTCACTTCGTCAGATAACCTCACCGTGCATGAGGTCAAGCAACTTAAGAAGAAGAAGCATGTCGAGCCCTTTTTCCTGCGGATGACCCCGAGCATATTTATGCCACTTCAGATGATGATGACTTTGAGATGGAGCCGGATGCCAAGCCCTCCTAGGTGGCCAAGCTCACTACTAAAGTCAAGAAGACATTTTGCCTTCAGACTCACATTCATAAGAAGATGTATGAGGCTCGTGTCAATGAGAAGCTTGCTCGGCGAGGTCTGATTTCTATGATGAAGCACCTCAACATGCCTATGAAGAGTGGATTCGAGAAGAGCATCACTGCGGAGGACAAGTGGATTTTTGAGCATAGCACTTGGACTGATGATGAGGCACCTGGCCATCTTGCTACCTCTAGTTCTGCTGCTGCTGATGATATCATGGAGCATGAGGATGAGGAGTCTGACGATGCTGATCCAGATGAGACCGAGGAGTCAGAGGAGGACTACTGAGCTCTGGGGTACTAGCATCGCTCTTTTCCTTTTTGGTGTCTTGATGCCAAAGGGGGAGATAGTTCTATTAGGTCTCGGGATTTGCATGGGAGTTGCTTGGGTTGTGTTTTCTTTTTCGAGTTGAGAGTTGAACCTGAGTTTCTATCTGCTCTTTCTTAGTTTGTGGACCCTGTGTTGTGAGACTCGACTTGCATGGTGTGAGACATGCATTCTCTATCTATCTTATCGTTTTATCCTTAGTTCGTTACTCTCTACTTATACGCTTATTGTTTATCTATCTCAGTTAGTAGGAGTGTTGGGTCTATAAAATCTAGGGGGAGCTTTGATCCTAATGTGTGACTTTGCATTCCAAAAGAAGAATCGAAGTAGTGCACACATCTAGGGGGAGCCCGTCTATATTTTCTAGACCTCTTGTGCAAATTTTGTTGTTGTCATCATCCACCAAAAAGGGGGAGATTGTTAGGACATTTCCCATCTTTCTGTTTTGGGTGATGATGGCAACTCTCCTTGTGGTCTAATCGTGTGATAAGTTCTTCAGGTTCTCTATTCTTAGGTACGCATCGATTAGACATTCTCTCTGAAAGGAAAAGATCGAAGACGGAGTTTTCTACGTGTTTAGTTCTTTGGTCGTAGGAAACCCGTACTATTAAGAGGGAATGCACATCGTAAGGCATTGGGTGAATCATTGCATGTACACACTTCTTGTCACCCACCATTACCTTTCGTTCCTTGTAGCGAGAGGTCCCTTTGATTCATGCTGTTGTAGTGGCTTCTCCTCTCAGCGGTTGTACCGCCCACTAGGGCGGTTGTACCGCTGACCCTGTTGTACCGGCTCAACCACCCCCCCAGGGGTGATACCCTAGGGTTGCACCTCCCAGGTTCTTGCCCAGCGGTTGTATCACTGCCCCCGAGCGGTGGTACCGCCCATTCACTGGAAGAACTCTGGAGTTGCATCATTGGCGGTTGTACCGGCCGGGTACCGCCCGACCACCGGACTAGCTTCTGTGATAGGGCGGTACTTGAGTGGTGGTGGCCCGGTTGTCCCAGTTGTGCTATGCATACCGGTACTACTGTGTGTCCTGAGCGGTTCTACCGCTTGGGACTTAGCCACCCCTGGTACCAGGGCCAGGCGGTAGTTCCGGAGCACTACCGCTCGACCACCGCCCATAGTGGTGACTCCTTTCGGTTTCAAGGAGGTTGTTGAGCGGTAGGGGAGCGGTTGGTCCGGTTATTCCTGTTAACCGGTACTACCGCTCGAGCGTCCGGTTGTTAGGGTTTCAATAGCTCATCCGTGATTCCTGGTAGTACCGGGGAGAGGAGCGGTTGTACCGCTGCAGTGTAAAAACTGTTGTAGTGGTTGGATTTTAGGGTTTCCTATATAAAGGGGGTTTCTTCCACCTACCCACTTACCACTTGCCTCTCTCTCTTCACCATTAATGCCCTTCAAGCTTTCCTGCCCGATCTCTCTCTAGCCACTCAAACTTATTGATTTGCTAGGGATTGAAGGAGGAGACCTAGATCTACACTTCCACCAAAGTATATTTGATTCCCCCATACTTTATTGTGTGGATTTTGTTACTCTTGGGTGTTTGAGCACCCTAGATGGTTGAGGTCACTTCGGAGACATATTCCATTATGGTGAAGCTCCGTGGTATCGCTGGGAGCCTCCAATTAAGTTGTGGAGATTGCCCCAACCTTGTTTGTAAAGGTTCGGTCGCCGCCTTCAAGGGCACAACTAGTGGAATCACGGCATCTCGCATTGTGTGAGGGCGTGAGGAGAATACGGTGGCCCTAGTGGCTTCTTAGGGAGCATTGTGCCTCCACACCGCTCCAACGGAGACGTACTTCCCCCAAAGGGAAGGAACTTCGGTAACACATCCTCGTCTCCACCTGCTCCACTTGTGGTTATCTCTTCCCTTTACTTGGTGCAAGCTATTATCGTGTTGTATCCTTTGCTTGCACTTGTTGTTGTTGTTGTTGTTGTTGTTGTTGTTGTTGTTGTTGTTGTTGTTGTTGTTGTTGTTATTGTTGTTTGCATCATATAGGTTGTTCACCTAGTTGCACATCTAGTCAACCTATTTGTTTCTAAACCTAATTTGTTAAGAAAAGCTAGAAATTGGTAGTTGCCTATTCACCCCCTCCCCTCTAGTCAACCATATCGACCCTTTCAATAGTGAATATAATTTCTAAGAGTTATCATTTGCATGGTTAGTTATGATCTTTCCTGAAAACCTGTGTACTATTTAAGCTTATATACAGATACAAGAACAAAAGAGTTCGTAAAAGTTTTTCTTTATCACTTTAGTTCGTCAACTGAATTGCTTGAGGACAAACAATGAGTTAAGCTTGGGGGAGTTGATACATCTCCATCGTATCTACTTTTACAAACACTGTTGCTCTCGTTTTAGACTCTAATTTGCATGATTTGAATGAAACTAACCCGGACTAACGTTGTTTTCAGCAAAACTACCATGATGTTGTTTATGTGCAGAAATAAAAGTTCTCCGAATTGAACGAAACTTTTTGGAGATTTTTTATGCAATATATAAAAAATATTGTAGTGAAGATCAGGGGACCCACCAGTGGCCCATGAGACACATGGGCGCGGCCACCCCCCTAGGCGCGCCCATGTGGCTCATGGGGCCCACTGACTCCGCTAACCCTGATCTCAAGCCTATAAATTCCTATTTTTGGAGAAAAAAAATAAGAGAAGAAGTTTTCATTGCGGTTTACGATACGGAGCCGCCGCCACCTCCTGTTCTTCATCGGGAGGCTATATCTGGAGTCCTCTCGACACTCCGGAGAGGGGGGGGGGTTCGTCGCCATCATCATCACCAACCCTTCATCATCATCAGTTTCATAATGCTTACCACTGAGAGTGAGTAATTCCTTGGTAGGCTTGCTGGACGATGACGGGGTTGGATGAGATTTATCATGTAATCGACTCAATTTGTTAGGGCCCGATCCCTAGTATCCACTATGTTCTGAGATTGATGTTGCTATGACTTTGTTATGCTTAATGATTGTCACCTGGGCCCGAGTGCCATGATTTCAGATCTGAACCCTTATGTTTTCATGAATATATTTGAGTTCCTCATCGTATCTTGCAAGTTATACGCACCTCTTACCTGTTATGATCCGCATACCCCATGGTGACAATAATTGAGATTCTTTCCACTGATTACTGTAATTTGAGGACTTCATGTATTCATTATGTGTTAATGCTTTTTGATTCTCTATTAAAAGGAGGCCTTAATATCCGTTAGTTTCCTTATGGACCCTACTGCCACGGGAAGGTAGGACAAAAAATGCCATGCAAGTTCTTATCATAAGCACGTATGACTATATATGGAATACATGTCTATATTACATTGATGAATTGGAGGTAGTCCTATGTCGCTCTAGGTTGTGACTGTTATATGATGAATGTCATCCAACACAATTATCCATCACTGATCCAATGCCTACGCTTTTCATATATTGATCTTTGCTAAGTTACTGGTGATGTTGTTACAATCACTACGAAACTGTTACTGTTACCGTTACTATTTCTACTGTTACCCCTGCTATCAAACTATCATATTACTGTGCTACTGATCACTCTACTTCCATTAAGCATAAAACGATGGGGTTTATTCATATTGATTGTGTTTACTTTGTCTACATCATGTCATCTTGCTTAAGGCGTTACTCTGTTTTATACTTAATACCATAGATGCATGCTAGATAGAGTTCGATTGGTGGAGTAATAGTAGTAGATGTAGGCAAGAGTCGGTCTAATTGTCTCGGACATGATGCCCAACACTAATTTGTTCACCCACAATATTCTGTGTGCTCGAGAGAGAAGCATCTATTGAAAACTATGGCCCTCGAGTCTACTTTTATCATATATAAAAACATAAAAATACTTTGCTATAATTTTATTTCTTTTATTTTGATTTGCAATTTATTTATCTATCTACCAATACAAGATTGAATCCTTGCAAGTAACTGCCGAGGGGATTGATAACCCCCTTGTTCACGTCAGGTGCAATTATTTACTTTTATGTGTGCAGGTGCTGCTAACAAGGTTCTGTGTAGTTCTCCTACGGGATTGATAACCTTGATTCTTAACTAAGGGAAATACTTATATCTACTGTACTCCTTCATCCTCCCCTCTTCGAGGAAATCCCAACGCAGCTCACAAGTAGCACACCGCTTATCTTTTTCCCATCTCGCTTCTCCGCGTGCACCGGGGAGTGAGACATCAGGCCTCCGAACTCCGCCTCTTGTGATCCGGTACGAGAGATGGGCGATCAGGTTTTTGGGGAGTGCTTCTGCGTGATTGCTGGATCCTTGTTCATATATAGTGGCTACGATCGACGACGAGTTCCCCAATGACGACTTCTTCCCCAACATCGATGACCCCTTCGACGACATGACGAACAGCGCATATGCTTCCGCTTCTGCTACTCCATATGTCATTCTATCCTTTCTGTTATGGTTAGTGTTCGGAGTACTACTGTTGATTTTGATTACATGACTAGTTTCAACAATCTGTTGTTTGTCTCGATTATCTTCACTGTCATGCTTTTCCTATTGTTTTTCTGGATTAAATTTAATCAAAAAATGCCTAATTATTCAATAGTTTCTTCAACTATTTCCCTCCCGATGTTTGGTTCTTTTATCATACAATTTGTGTGTGACTTGATAACATAGTAAATCGCCTTGCCCTAAGAGAACCACTAGGAGCAGGCTCTTTCCATGTCAAACAAGACTCCTCTACTGCGAATGAAGATGCTATTGAGGGCAAACTGGATGTTAGTGTTCTGCTCATTTCCGTTTTCATCCCCTATCTTTATAAATTTATTCTTCAACCTTCATAAGTTTTGATGTCTACCAGGTGAACCTCATGAAAGGAATTTTTCATGTTTGCTATCTATTTTAACACAGTACAACACAGATGCTCACATATATACATATATACACATTCTACGAACTCACGCAAAATAATTAAAGCTACTAAGCTACGGCTGCTCCCAAGCGTTTGAAGTACTATGGGTGAGTGTCTTTCTAACTGACACGTGTTGGCTACTTATTTGGTTCATTGCTGGTTTTCTTTTTGTGTTTGCTATTTATTTAAACACAGTGCGCAGATGCTCACATATGTGCATATACACGTATCCCTACAAACACACGCATGCACATACTACCCTTATGATAACTTTTGAGGTATTGAGTCGGTACAACATCTTGAGATTGACAATATCACCATAGGTGCCATCATAGTCGACAGGAACATCTCCTCTCACTAAAAAAATATCATCAAAATGCCTAAAATAAATCCAGGAAAATGCAACCACCAGTGCCAACACAGTACAATATAGATGCTCACATATACGCACATACAATCATTCTAATGAATGCACACACATACCTTACGCCTTAACTGGCGCTGGCGCGAGCGCTAGAAAATCACCGTATTGCGCTAGACCGTATGGGATGGAACGACCCGACGAATACTGTTGAGTACAATACGAGCGGTGGCCCCCACAAATGACGGCGAAAGTAACAGCGGGACCGTGGGAACAGTAGTTGCCTCGTACTTGGACGGGCGGTACAGAATTTTTCCGGTCAGCTCATTCACTGCAGGAACTGCGTGGCTATCTCATGGGTCGGTGTTGTCCATGGCGACGGCGGCGGCACCGGCGACAGTGGCGGTCAACGGCGCAGTGGAGGCCGGCGCTGTGGTGGACTTTCCGGTGGATCCGGTGGTCAGGTACGCGGCGGCTCCACTGCTCCATTCCCATTCCCCACTGCCCCCCCTGCCGCAAAATCTTTGTTGCCGGTGTGTTCTGATCTGTGGTGGCCTGCTTGCCTATCTTCCAAGATGTGATACGCGCCTCGCCGCCGGATCTCGATGGAGGGGGCGAGGTGGGTAGCAGACGGGACGAGGTGCCACCGGAGTCTTCTGTGGCGGCGCTCGTTCAGGGCTGTCAAGATGGTGGGGCGATGCGGTAGACGAACAGAATGTGCCTGCGGAATTGGGTGAATCGACTGTGATGCCGGATCCATGAGCGCCACGGCGAATTAAGAGGTATTGAATCCTGCTTGTTGTGTGCTATTATTTCTGTGTGGATTACTCGTGCGTGCTGCTACTAAAAAGAAAACTGAAGAATGGAAACAGATGTGTAGAGCGTCGTATCCGTTATGAAACAGAGGGGAAAGGAAAACTAAGTTAGCTCATAGAATGTTTGTGCGCAGGGGTGGTGGGCTTGTCCAGTTAAAAAAAATAGGGCAAATGTTAGCTCCGCATAATCAAAGAGTACATAAATCTTGCCAGTGCTAAAAATAGTTGCATGTTGTTCTTTCACATGCTGAACCGAATAAGTAACTGGCAAAACTTAAGTCGCAGATTTTCCTTTGCTTTTTAGTTTTGGTTGAGACCTTGAACCTGACTGTTTGATCAGGCAGTGAATGGTTTGTATTGGTTTCGTTTTCTATATGAAAATGGAGCTGGGTACTCCCTTTGATCAGAAAAATAATTGCGCAAAATGACCACAGCTTGCAGTTCCAAGTGTTGCTCTGTTATGATTTTTAAGCTGAATGCTTGTGACATTCTTTTTGACAGTCTCACAATTGTCATGCATTTTAAAATCTGGACTTGTTTGTAGTTTTTGGGATGCACAATGGTGTTTTTTGTGCCGAAAAAAGGCGTGTTGTGTCTCTCAGGAAATAGAATGTTGGCTTTGTGCACACAAGCAGGGTCAGGATGTGTACCAATCCTACAGAGTGTGAGACTGTCAATTAGAGGTTTTGCGGAGACGAGCAATAAGGAAGTTGTGAAGCCAGAGTTGGGAACAAATTTTGACTCGTTGACGGAGGTGTATGACTTCTACAACCTATATTCCTGGGAACATGGTTTTGAAATCCGATACGGGGAAAGCAGGCTGAACCCAGAGAAAAAGGAAGACCATGCAGGAAATTGTGTGTGCAGATGCTCGGTACGTTGTAATTTCTGTATTGATTTTTGCAGCTGGTTTTAAGCTGATGAAGTGTGCATTAATTAGCTGTGTCACTAATGATTGGTGGTAAAATATGGAACAGGGGAAGCTATTATGAGAGAATACAAGGTCTTGCCAGTGTGAGTGTCCCACGATGATTAGGCTGCTCCAGACCATAGACAACGGATGGTACATAACAGAGCATCGAGGGAAGCATAATCGTGTAATGGCAAGAAGTTGTGGAGAGATGGCGCACTGGCCATCTCACGAGCATATTGATGGCACACTGGCGAGTAGATGTCATACTCAATGCTTTCCTCAAAATAATCACTTAAGAACAGAGGATAGCTTTCCTGTTTGATGCTATCCCTTCTATAATGACAGATTATATTGATAATTGCAATGGTATGCAATGTAACTGCAGGAAATCTTCTCAGGCAAATACTGTAATAGCCACCAATGGTTTGATGACATTGCTTATTGCAAGACTTGACCATCGAGAAGCTATTGCTTGTTTGACTCTGCTGAAACTAATAAAGGTTTGGTTTTTATTCTCTTCTCTCATGGTTGAGTGATTCTACTTGTCAAGTAGCCAACAACGTTTTTAGAGTAAGCCTAGAATTTTGGGTCACTCATGATAAATTAAGCTGGGAATTAGGTTAATAAAAACTAAGGCGGGAATTTTGGTTACTCTGTATCACTGAAGTGTTCCATGTTGTCGTGTACAACGTGAGACATAATATGTGACTATGCTACAAAAATCCAGGTTGTCTGTGAGCACCACCCTTGACCAAAGAAGCTCATAGTGGACAACTACCTTCCCTAGAAGCTACAAAACCTCATCGAAGAATGCAGGGATGGGCAACGCGGCGGTCAAGTGCTGGTCAAACAAATGGTCACCTCACTGTTGAAAGCACTGCACTTCAATATAGTTTTGTGATCTCCAGGCCACCATGTGTTTTCGTCCCAAGCTGTACATGTTCTCCATAGAGCTGGCGAGAGGCGTCGGCTAGGGTGTCCTCGATGGCAGCATTGTTGCAAGGGGAGGGAACTGCAGAGCAAGGTTTTTGAGTCAATGAGTCGTTTTGGGGCAGCGTCTCCTGAATAGTAGACCTTACAGTTGCGACTAGTCGCGACTCATCCACGCGTTGTTGAGTCGAATTTTTTTTTTGACTCATCGACTCAAACAGTGCTGCAGAGGATGCAAATAGCATGGACAGCGGACCGGCCAAGTCAGGAGAATCTGCTGTTAAACGTGATCCCTGAGTGTCAAGGTGGATTAAGAGGTTAGCGTCAGAGTTTATTCATCATTTGCTAATTCCTGGTGGGCCGCCGCGATGAAATATTGTCGTATATTCACCGGAAGGGTGCAGAGTCTGAATGTTTGAGCAAAGTATGAATGTATATATGACATGTTCCAAATAATCTTGAAATGAAAATGAATCGAATATTTCTTCAGTGATTTTGTACTTAGTGACCGTAAGGTATTCAGACGTACTGTTATATATGGTTAATAGGAAGTTGTTGTTCCTTTATGGGTGCCTAAGTAATGCCCTTAGAATGCAGGGCTAATGAGCTGTTGATGCGTAAAAATATAAGCGGACACATGAACGAAGAGCATTAGTTTGTCAAGATGTATGTGTTTTTTTAAACTCGGACAGAGATGTTTGAAGGTGTTGCTACCTAAGTTCAGATTGAATACAATGTGTTGTTCGGTTGTCATCTGTTACACATGCGGACATGCCGGTCCGTGAAAATCAGCAAACAGCAAGACCGTAGAGGACTGAACTAGCTCCAGCATTAATGCATGGCAGTCGTGGGCCACAAGCACTGTACGATATTATAGCCACCTGCAGCAATACATAACAAAATACAATTCTTTGCTTAGATCCCCATGCAGACCATCGGTCTAGATAATGGGAGCATATAGTAGTAGGACCCATATCGAATTTTCGGCATTTGTTACTCATTCTATCTTCTGTATAAAGTTAGGTTCATTATGATGCGATACCCAGCAACTCTTTTCTGCAGGACACCATTGTTAAGCAAATCAAAGTGAGAATTAGACTTGATTTGATTGATAGCACATCTCTAATTCCGTCGCTCATACGTGCTATTTTTCATGACTGAGGGTTACGGAGTGGAACAAATATTACTCAATCTATCGTGTATAAAGAAATCGTCAATGCACTATAGTGACAAAGGTTCTAACTTTTTATTAGAGTATTTTCATTCAATTTTTGTTGTTTTGTGAACTAAAACTTGCATGCATTAGAGGAAACAATGACATTGTTGATTTTTTTTTACTTGGTTGCCAAACAGTGAACCTAAAAGAACGGACCTTTGTATAAAGATTAATCCTTTCTATTTTCCAATTCACTTTTTTTGCTGTTTTTCCTTCTTATGTATCTTGTTTCGTTCGCTAATACAATTTTTCATCTGTTGCGGATGGGGTATTACCTGTGAAATGTGATCTTTAAAATGTATACTGGAGCAATTTTCCTTCGATTTGAAGGATCTTCATTTGGTAAAACTTTTGATTGCACCAGACGATTTTTAAACCGTGACTATCTTGATAGAAACAGCTTTGGCTGAAACATTTAAGACATACTCCCTCCGTTCCAAATTACTCGATGTATTTCCCTCCGTTCCAAATTACTCGTCGCAGAAATGGATGTATCTAGAACTAAAATACATCTAGTAATTTGGAACGGAGGGAGTATATCTAAGTGTTTGTAACCATGGATAAACTGTTTTTTGTTATCTTTCGGTATTTATATAAATTAAATTGGCTTGCACATTATCAACTGCCTTCTTTTCTTCTACTAGTAATAATGTACGTGCAATGCACGTTTATATTAGGTAGGATATTAGTTGCACGTTATATTAGGTAAGATATATATGTTGCACGTTGGTATTTGGTAAGATATCAATTACTTTTTCACGGGAATGGTAGGATATTAATTACATGGCAGATTTCAAGGGATAGCGTTGAGTCAAAACATGTTCATAATCAATGGCAGTGGTGAATAATTAGAGCGTTAAACGTGTTTGGTGCTCAACATTGGAGCGATTTAAACCGCTAGATAACATGATTTGACGGTCGAGATGGTTTGGATCTGTCTATTTGAGTCTTTTTATATTAGTATAGATAAGAAAAACAATACCGTCATGCACACGGGCTTCATGACGGGCACGGCGTGCCGCCGCGTCTCTTCCTGCTAGTCCTAGCATTGTATCAGACGAGGAGGAAAAGGTTGCCCTTGCTGAACAGGGAAGGGCAAAAAGGTGTGTGTCTCTTCTTTGTGTGACACACCAATGCTCTTGTTCGCATTGATGACCTCATTGCCTCCTTGATCGCAAAAGAAAAAGGCCAGTCGCCACCAAACCTACCAAAGGAAAGCATCTAGAATACTCTCTTGATCAGCCCGAGCGGTGAGAGAGGAGAGGGACAATAGGGGAGCAAACAAAGGACGTCGTACCAGAGATTGTAGGTGTAAACCCTATGGGAGCAGACGAATTCAAGGGGACGAGATTACCGCGGTTGGGCATCCAGCCGTGACAACCAATTTTGTTAATACATGAGCGCTATTATTTTTCAAGGAAAATCTCGAGGACCATAATCATTTTACCAAAGTAACATCACCACAACATGATTGCATTTGGTCTTGTATACTATGCAAAGGTGTTTAGGGAAGATGCTTAGAGAAACAAATCAATTTTTCATTTATTGTCAGCACTTATTTGTAGAGGATAGATGCTTAGTTAGGTACTCATCCTATAGAAATAAGCGTTGATACTTAAGAAAAATTCAGTTTATTTTCCTAAGCATGTTTTTTGATAGAAATTTCCAATCTATTCATTAATCATGGCAATACAGAGAATACTAGAGGTAATAAAATTACAACCAAGTCCATGAACTACCTAGCAAAAACTACAAGCACTAGAGCGAGCCGAAGGCGCGTCGCCGTCATTGCTCCTCACTCACCGAAACCGGGCAAAACTTATTGTAGCAGACAGTCGAAAAGTCGTCGTGCTAAGGACCCAAAGGACCAACACACCAGAGCAGCAACCAACACCGATGAGGAGAGTTGTAGATTGAAAAGATCAAACCTGTAACCAGAAGACGAACAAAAACTAGATCCACCAAAGACCAGCACCGACCAAATCCCACGAGATCCGAGAGAGATACACCTCCACATATCCTCCGACGGCCCTATTCACACTGTCGAGACGGGGGTATGACATGGGAGACATTATTCCTACTGGAAAACATCGCCACCGCCACACAGTCCCAACCAAGGCGTTGAACCTAACAAAAACAAGAATAGGATCCCTCCCACCGACCGAGGGGGGGGGGGGGTGCGAGATCCTCCGCACCTCCATGGCCCAAAGGTCATCGAAGGTGAGGCGGATCAGCAACTAGAGGAGGAAGAGAGAACAATACTTGATTATTTACTAGCACATATGCCCGTGCGTTGCAACGGGAAATATAATGATGTATCCATCGAAAGGCCCAACAACATCCGAATGATGCCACCAGACAACGGCAGGAAGGCGCCCAACGGGCATGGCTAATTCACGCGAATTCAGGTGGGTGAAATTAGTTAATGTGGGCCCCACAATTGAATTGGGGGTGATTAATTAGTGTGGGCCCATCCTTGAATTCACCGGGGTAGAGAAATTAATTAGGGTGAGAAGAGATTTACGTGGCTTCGTCCCCAGATGCGTTGCAGAGCATTGCAACGCTCGCAGGCGAGGAAGTCTTTTCCCAATTCTACATTGGATACAATGCTTTTGATACGATTTTTGTATGACCATTCTAATTTTAAAAGGCCCCCTAATTTTCAAATCTTAAAGGCATTATTTGTAAGTTGTCATGAAAAAAAATCTCACGAAAAGGGTTCTGTTAGACCATCTCCAGTACATTAGAAATAATGGATTATAATTCCTTCGCATTTGAACAAACAATCCCTAGTTAGTTACACATACAATACTTTTTTACACATACAATACTTTTGATACAATTTTTGTACAACAATTCTGACCCTAAAGGACCCCCTAATTTTCAAATCTTAAAGTCATTTCTTAATTGTCAAACTGTCCTTCCTTATTTATGTATATTGATCATGCCCTCGTATTATAATTCCTTTGCAACATATTATTATATCCTTCCTTATTTAAGCCCACGTAATATCTTTGCAAGGCCGTTCTCTCTTTTTTTAGGAGCTCGCTTTCCTTATTTTGCCCAAGGATCACACGTTGGTATTATATGGTCATTATCCTCACCTTCCTCCTTATTTTTGCCCAAGGATCACACGCTGGTATTATATGGTCATTATCCTCTCCTTCCCCTTTCTTTTTGCGAAACTCTCTTTCCATATTTTATGCCCGCTAATCATGCCACACATCTCATCTCATGAAATCTAAGCCGTATGTCAGCCATCTTTGTTGCCATTAATTCTTGAGGCTGCTTATTGATTTTGAATTGAAAACATATATAAATCGGTCAAACGGATTGTAAAGCAGCAAACCTTTTGTTTGCATACAGATGCTTTAGTTCTGTTGGTTGCAGCCTTGGGCCTTGGCGTGCAACGTTGGGAGTTCGATCCAACGTGAAGACGTTTACTTTTTGCCTGATCTCGATTTTGCGTCATATTTTTTTCCTGGGCCGATTTTGGGCAAGGCCCAGGCGATTTAGCTCAGCCTGTACGCAAAGTTGTATCGAGGATGAAGCATATGAGCAGCGTGACGGACGAAAATTGACGTACCAAACCAGGTAAAGAATGGACGAAATTACGGTGGTAAAAAGCAATAGCCCCTTTATTAGTAGGTATAGAGGTATAGATATAGATATAGATATAGATATAGATGTTGCTTCAGGTAATCTACCAATTAGAGGAAACCTCTGCAAAACATATTACCTTTGGGAATTATTTTGTACAGTCTGAATTATATATCTCTCCGAAATACAAAACGAAATATGTATCTGGCAACTGTGTGGCAGATTGCAAAACTGCCGCACGATCTCATCAAGGTCCGTTTTGAATTTAGCGGACACGATCGATCCCGCATGGCAGCCTCGTGTTATCTCTCTCCCTCACCCGCTCCACTCGTGCCGCCAAGAAGGCTTCGTGCACCTGCGCGATGCACTCGGCACCGGCCGTGCCGGCAGCCGTCGGTCGCCGGCGTCCCTGCCCACGTCAGCCCCTTCTCCTTCCCTTCTTCCTCTCCATCTCCTCCCTCCTCTCTCTACGCCCGAGCTCACACGGATGCAGCTCCGCCTCCTGGCCTCCCTCTGTACTCCTTTCAACGCCCAACTGTGTCTGCGTTGCTCCGACGAGCCAGCCGCCGCCGATGATCCGAGCTAAGCTCCGCCGCACTCCACCCTGCCTGCTCTTGCTCTCGGTGGTGTAGATGCGAGTTGGGTGTGGTGACCATTCCCCCTTCCCTAGTGTTTGCGAGGGACTGCAACAGTCGGTGGTTTGCATTGCCGCACACCCGCGCTTGCTTGGTATGCTTAGTTTTGCAGGATCCTCGCAAGTCTGATGGAGAATTCTCCAGGTCCCAAGGGAGGATCCTATTCCCAAGGTAAGTTGAGTTCAGTTATCAGTGTGTGTCAACAATTTATGTAAAGATTTTTCTTGTTTGACCACATCATCACCATTGGATCGGAGCTTCGTCTTGCTAGTTTGCTACAACATTACAGCCACGCATGGCTAGCTTCTGGTTCGGTCCGTTGAATGTTTGACTGCCAAATGTCATTTGGATAACTGAAGGTCTAGAAAGGACTTTTATGAGCGATAACGCCTTTACATGTGTCAAAGCAAAAAAATGATCAAGAATGTAAGATAATCAGCTAGAACTGCATGTAACATTGTGTCAAAGAGAAAGAATTGTCAAGAATGCAAGAGAGGAAATCACAGCGGCAACATCCACTGAAGAATGTAAATACATATTACTTTACTTGAGTGTATTGGTGCGAGCCTCTTTGATCTGCCAAAGGTTCTTTCCTTAGGTGTTTTTGCAGAAAGTTTGAGGGATATGGTTAGATTTCTCTTGAGATCCCCTTGCATTATTTTTTCTCTATCTTGGAGTTGAGTTTGCCTGTTAGGTCCCCTGCAAAAAAAGGAGTTTGCCTGTTAGGAGATAGAGATCATCAGTTGTTGATCTAGGGTGGTGGTGTGTTGTCTTTTTGATAAACAACATGGTAATTTTACTTACCGCTGGTGCGTTAACTTACGCAGACTGGACCAAATAACTTTATGGACCTAGGAATACAAACATTCTTAAAGTTGTTGAAACATACCCGGTAACTTCTGTTGGTGTTTCATGATAATTTACGCACTACAAACTTGATAGCTTACTTGCAACACCATGATAAATTTTACTAGAGTTTTCTAAATAAAAACACCACGATAACTTCTATGTAAATAGCATGATAATTTATACAGTACATTTCTTATAAATTATACACAAACATCATGACAACTTTGACCTATGGGATTTTTTTATTAAAAACATATCATCGATAAGTTTTGTGTAAATATCATGATAATTTAAGCATTACTTATCCAATAACTTACATACAAACAAAGGGGGTAACTCTTAACCCAGAAAAGAAGTTGAAATATACCCTCCGTAACTTTTGTGTAAATAGCATGCTAATATACACACAAGTGAGTTGATAACTCACATGCAAATACCACGGTAATTTTTTACCCCAGAAAAAAGTTGTTGGAAACATAACACCGTTAAGTTATGTGAAAATAGCACGGTAATTTACGCACTACATATCCAAACAATGCGCTAACTTTGACCAAGGAGGCAAAAAAAATTGTTGAAAAACATACCCCGATAACTTATTTGAAAATAACACGGTAATAAATGAACCGTATACTCAATAACTTAGTTTCAAACACCACGGTAACTTAGGGGGGGTGGGGTGGATTTGTTGAAAAATACCCCCAATAACTTATGTGAAAATAACACGGTAATAAACGAACCGCATACCCGACAAGTTGCATACAAACATCATGATAACTTTGACCAAGTGGGAAAAAGTTGTTGAAAAACATAATCACAGTAACTTATATGAAAATAGCACGGTAATATACGAACCGCGTACCCAATAATTTATGTACAAAACACCGTGGTAACTTTGACCAATGGAAAAAGTTGTTGTTGAAAATATACCCCTGGTAATTTATGTGAGAATAGCACGATAATGTAGAAATTGCATAACCGGTAACTTACGTAAAAACACCGCAGTAACTTTGACTAAGGGGAAAAAGGTAGTTGTTGAAAAACACACCTCCGGTAACTTATGTGAAAGTAGCATGATAAGTTGCATACCCCCGGGTGGTAACTTTTGACCCAATAACATACGTACAAACACCGCAATAACTTTTGCCAAAGGAAAATACTTGTTGAAAAACATAACCCTGGTAACCGTTTTCGCATCAGACTGACGGTTTGAGCCACAAAAAAATTGAATTTTATATTAGGAAAGAAGCTAGGATGATGTAAGCTTTTCTCCTCTAGTGCAAACATATGCATCTGTATGTGGTGAAAGGTGGAAAAACCATTTTTATGCCCCTGGTAATTTATGTGCAAATATTATGATAAATTGCATAGAATAGGCGTGGTAATTTATGTACACCACGCGTGGTAACTTTTGACCCCCAAAAAAGTTGTTGAAACATACCAACATGGGATTTAGTTTTGAAGATCTCGTCGCGAGGAATCTTTTATATGAAAACGGTTTTTACATCGGACTGACGGTTTGAGCTACAAAACATTTTGAATTTCTGGAATATGAGAGAATCTATGATGACATCAGTTTTTTTTTCATCTAGTGCATGTCCGTAATTAAAGGAATGAAAGAACGTGAATGAAGATTAAGTCACTCTAATACATGCATGCATGTAATTATATAGAAGAAACGAGGTGTGATAGTTTTGCTATCTCCCACACATGTGCCAAATATCACAGTCCTTCGGTCCCTCTCTTAACAGGCCACTACCTAGCTCCGTGCACCGCAAGCCGTTGCTTTTTTAGTCTAAAAATCAGATGCTTACGCCGATGTCAACTAGGTGTGTTACAGTACGCATGTAACACGCAAGTATGTCAACGCCAGATTTTTCAAAAGGTAGATTGGACCCAGTAACTCCCATGCTTTTTCACTGGAGTGCATCTTCTCATCTTCTAGCCGCACAGAGTAAAATCCGCACGTAACAATATCCCATCACCTGATTCTGTTCTTGAAAAGGAATTTCACATCGCTTGTATCCGGTTGCCTCCTTGCGGTGATTTGTATCACAGCACCATCAGCAAGCATGCGCTGAACAACTCTTGTAATGTTTTTCGCGTCATCGATGCCGAGATGGTGGCTTCCAACAATTGGGATTTGAAGCTCCCTCATCATTGTCATCATTCCAGTTGCCTGGCAAAACACAGGTCATGGAGTGCACACTTTAGTTCAAAGATAAACACCTCATGAACAATCAGAAACTCTATTCTAATGAGCATGGGTTTAATTCGCTTACTCTTCTATTGTAGAAGTTGAGGTAGATATCCTTCAAATTGATCCACTCCATAAAGTAAGATGGCAATTTTATTTTTGAAACCTTGCACTGCTCAGGGACCTTCGTCTTCAAATCCCAATTACCACTGGTATATTGACAGAAACATGAGAACAGACACATTATAGAACCTGAAGCACAGAAAACAAATTCTACTGTGGAAACCTAGCTTGGGTCAATAAAAGATGTACTACAGACAGGGTGCACATCTTGCATTGGGCAAAACCCCATTAAGCCATGTTAGGAGCCCTCCTAACCTGTACATGGCAGGGGACTTGCCATTGGGCCAACCCACGGACTTGGCCCATCTGCGACCCATCTCTACAGCTACAAGTACAAGGGAGAAGATAGAGAGCGGGTATCCAGTGGATCACATCACGAACCGGCCGCGGCTTCTTCCCTTTCCACCTTCCCCAATTCTTGTATCCAGAGACTGTAATCCCTAAATTGGTACTTGAGTTCGTGTGCTAGATCAATAGATCGAGAGAGGAACTGTGAGGTTCCTAACATATGATATCAGAGCTGGGCCCCACAACACCCTAAGGGGGGCTTCCCTAGGGGGGTGGGGTGTCAGGAACCTGACCTTGGGCAATGCTAGTGACTTTAGTCCCACCTCGGATATGGGAGGAGGCCAGGAGCTCCTTATAAGGGAGATTGCCACACTCCCTTTAGGCTGGTCTTTTGGGATGTAGTGGGCTCTTCCCTTGTAGTGGAGTGTCGGATGCGCACCGGAAACGTTCGAACATATGCCGATGGACCGGGAGCTAGGCCTAGGCTGCTAACAAGTGGTATCAGAGCCAGGTTATCAGAGGCCAGGCACCACCCTTCCCTCGCTCGATCTGCCGCAGACGTGAAGCTTGCGGCAAGGTCTACATCAACTTGAAGCCATGGATCCATCTATCAAGGATTATTTTGAGAAAATACTCTCCCGCATGGAGGAAATCCAAGTCGAGCTTCGCAACAGCACGGACACCATCAGGTCCAACAACGCCAAGCTTGACGGCATGAATGTCATTGCTCTGCAGCAGGAGCGCGCCCCCTCTTCGGCGCCGCTCGGTGAGGATGGACTCGATTCGGCTGCTTTATTCACTACCCCAACCCCACAGGATACTCCCGTCACGCTCCATAGCCGCCTCGCGGCCGTGGCGCTCACCCCATCATCAACCGCCGCCGCGGTCTTCTCCGGTTGTGATGACAAGTTCGTCCGCTCCGCCACCCTTGCGACGACTATCACCACGCCTGCAGTCCTCCCCGACACCTATTCACCTGCTGGAAGGACGCACAAGGTCGTTGAGGTCCTCTGTGATGGGTCCCCTGACCACATTGTCATTGCGCCCAGGACCTGTTCGACAGAATGCTCAAACCAAGTTGGAGCCAAGTCGCTTCCGCCTCCAGTCACGATGGCATCACAACTCCCAACAGCCACACCTGCGCGCATCGACGACCTCGTTCATCCTGCTACCAATGCTGTTGCTGCAATGCAGCCATTCCTGGACCATGACCTGAACGTCTTACCGCGCACTAGGCATCAGGGGCTGCTGCTACGACCGACGCCGTGGCCATCGTTTCTAGCGGATTGTACTGCAAAGGGTATGGAGATTCGACCAACTCCGTGGCCGCCATCTCCGGTCGGTGTGCCACTAGCTGACACTGATGATTCAGATTTCAGTCTGCATTTGTTCTGTCACGTGAAGAAAATGGGTGTTCTGAGCACAGAATTATCCGGCAGTTTTGGTCTTCAGTTAAGGCAATTTGAATCTTCTGGCCCAACTGGCATCATAGTGCACTGGAAATTTGTTAGCAGTTCAAGTATGAGAACATCCTGCAGGTATCTACTAAGTGTGCACCTGAAACTATATTCCTCTGAGAAGGTTGTTTGCTGGATCCATACAGTGGCAAGAGCTAATTCTGTGATCATGCGATTACTCGATATCCAACTGAAATTGTGTTCTGAACTACCTAATGGTTATTTGATCTATATGGATTTTATCAACATTGCATTGATGGGATCAGAGGTGATACATAGGAAGCAAATTCACCACAAGGGCTTGCTGTCATATTCATGTTATGGACTGCAGCCATGGGGGGATCCTGAATATTTTATCCATGGTACTGATGCTTATGAATTGTATTTGGAGATGCTTGTGCTAGTGAGGAAGATGTGGAAATCAGAGCACTGTTGGGCATCTCGCTTGTGTCTTTTACAGTGGCACAACAAGCTGCTTGAGATTATGTGTACTGCTCCTAGTTATAGTCTACAGGTGAGCACCAAGTACAGGTTTGCGCAACAACAAAAAGGGAGGTATAGTTTGCTTGCAGTTATTGAACTCATGATTTGCCCAATGTATATGAGGATGGTACTTGCCGTGGTAATATTCAGGGGGCTCGTACGTACAGCTACAGCAGAGAACAATGGCCCAAGTAGTTCAGTTGTAAGTGTCATTACTCCACTCATACATAGCACCAACACTTGTTTTTTTGGGAATATCCTAGTACTGGCCTGGAGATCAATGGGACTGCCAATGGAGAAAGTATCCAAGGTAACTTGCTCCTGTGATTTTTCCTTGCCTTCGGCATATAGACCATGGATGGTATCCTGGGTAATGGATACAAATGGTCTTGTAACTGTCGACACAATCAACCCTATAGGTTTGCATTACTTGGCTGTTTGCCCTATAGGTGATCCCTACCTCCCTCTTGATTGGATCAGTGCCTCCGCTCTTTATGGCCGTATGATTGCACGGTGCTTGGATTTTGTGCAATTGGATACTACATGTGTGTTAGCAGCAATACCTTTCTTGGTTGATTATTTGGACGATGGACATCTTGTAGCATATCCGAAACCTGGCACAGCCCGTGCCTCTTGGAATGACAGCCAGGGGCATTCCCTTATTCAGTTTGAGAAGTTTTGGGCCACTGGAATTGAGAGAGAGAGAGGTGTTTGATCCCAGGTGTACTTTTCGAGTCCGGGCGCACACTCCTCAACAAATATCTGGTGATCTATTAATCCTTCGTACATGTTTCATAGCTAGCTCAGCATACGTGCAATCTGCAATCTGGGTGCACCCCAAATGGGCTCCTTCCAACAGCCCCGTTCCTCCTCGAACCGCAGTTGCTTTGGTATCCCAGTTCGATTGTTGCTGACTTTATTCCAGGAGTCCCTTGTGCCTACTGCTTCTCTTATGTGCAGTCTGGCTATATGTTCGCTGTTGTGTTTGGAGCTATACCGTATGAACTGGCAACAATTCTGCATCCTTCACTGGACATATCCAAGCTGCAACCTGATGACTACAACAACCATTGTCTCCTGCTTCAGTTTATTTCTGCTATAAGGGAGCTGGAGTTTGAAATGGCCATCTACCATCCGGGTATGTCTTGGGATCCTGGAGGGCTTGCATTGTTGTTGGTAAGGAAATGGACTCAACGGGAGGTCTTTCAAGGAGGAAGATGCGCCATGATCTTGGTTGCCTGCTGTCTTGTCACCTTCCCAGCTTCTACTCTTCAACCATCGACAATTATGATAGCGGAGGTAATCAGCAAGAGAGCACAGGCTCCACTGTCTTGGTTGCCCGACAATTATGATGGTGGTATGGTGTTCTCTACCTGCTCCGATCAAGAACATGCTCAAGGAGGGAGGGGTGTCATCGCTGCCCGCTTCGCGCAAGACTCTATCGACCACAAGTACTACATCCGCTTCAACAACAACTACTTCCTCGACACCTCCTTTGGCTGGCTCGCTATCGTCCACGACTACTACTCCCACGTCGTTCAAGTCAACCCCGCCTTCGTCTGCCACCGCGAATTTGAGCTAGTCAAGGACCATCGAGTGCAATGGGACCCGGGTGGCTCTTGGTGGCGTCAGCTTGGGGTCAAGCCGGATTTCAAGGAGGGAGGGATGTTAGGAGCCCTCCTAACCTGTACATGGCAGGGGACTTGCCATTGGGCCAGCCCATGGACTTGACCCATCTGCGACCCATCTCTACAGCTACAAGTACGAGGGAGAAGATAGAGAGCAGGTATCCAGTGGATCACGGCACGAACCAGCGGCAGCTTCTTCCCCTTCCTCCTTCCCCAATTCTTGTATCCAGAGACTGTAATCCCTAAATTGCTACTTGAGTTCGTGTGCTAGATCAATAGATCGAGAGAGGAACTGTTAGGTTGCTAACAAGCCAGAAGCAGAAACCCACTGGTTCCTGGTTAAACCAAATTTGTAATGTGGTTTGGTCTCCAAATCTAGTAGGCACTCTTGTGTTCTCAGAACTTGTGGATAACTTAAAGAAATTCCGGCCAGGAATTCCACGTTTTGCCATTTTCATTTAACATTTCTAATCAGTTCTTAATATCTATGATCCCAACCCTTGCCTAAAGATCTGGTCTGGGAATGTTAACTCTACTAGATTCGCTTAGACCAGAGGCATGTCGATTAATACTAGACAATGAAATTTTATGTTGCAGGACTCAATGATCCAAATTTGGAAGAAAATATGAAACACTTACAAATGACAGTGTTTTTCTTTAAGAAAAATGTAGTATTCGAAGCCAAACTTACCAAGTAACGAATGCAGCACTGTTGAGGGATTCTCCTTGTTTCTGTTTCCACAATTTGTGACCTCCAATCCAGTCTTCAAACTCTCGAAGAACTTCCTCGAAAGGGACAGCAGTGTCATGCCATACACTTAAACATTGAACGACAGACAAAGTTGTTAGTATGTGTAACCCAAATTATTGAGAGCAAATAAATACATCAGGCTTCTAGACTATTTTAGTGTGATAATCTAATGACATGCTGCAACAGTTGTTGCATATACATCCTCCAAAAGGGCTACTAATGCATCCTTGTTGCTATTTAATGCACCCTCACATGAATAATGTATTAATTTGTATTCAAGCTCCGCCATTAGGTGATTGCAAATTTGCATATCATATGCCGCCTATGATCAGCCAGGTGACAGGTTACATCCACAATAAAGATTGAACAAAAAATCTTGAACTCGCATGTTAACAGAATAAAGTCAATGTTGTGCTACTTCTGTAAATTCACACTCAAATCATAAAATAAATAGTTCTGAAGAGAGCAAAATAGTGCTGCACATACCGGTCAACTCCAAACTTTCCATATTTCCCTTCTATATATTCTTCTATTCGTTGCTCACTCATTGCAGTTGGGCGTACAAATCTACAATCAACATACAAGAGGGCAGAGTGTTGGCTGCTGGCTAAGGATACGTCAAAAGAAATAAGGAAATACCAGAAATGTATTAACTATTACAATCTACAGTTGTGCATAAGCCAAGACGAACACAGCAGAGGAGAAGCTAACTTGTACAAGAGGCATATGTTCTGGTGTCAGAATTTTATTTACTTAGTCATGTATATATTTAAATGTGGAATTCAAGCTTATGGCGACATATAAGAAGCAACCAGTCACATTCTCTTAATTATGGTTCATAAGTATTGATATCCTAGGTTTTATCAGATTGTACAAAACAAGAAAATGATGAATTCAAGAACTGGCTTTCATTTTGAGTACATACCAAACTCAAAAAGAATTAGCTACACAAAAGCATGATTCAGTCTCGAGTGCATATGTATATAACCAGGGAAACTGTAGTGCTGCTCATCATTAGTTCAATAGTTAGTCATGGTTCTCCATAGATCCCTTGATACACTCCCCCAAGTAATGTTTTACTAAGTATATATGTTAAGAACACGGTGGAGGCACATGTTAAAAGTACCCAGCCAAGTAACTCTGATTTTTGTAACACATTGCTGGCAATCTCATGAGTCATCTATGGTCTAAAGAGTTCGATAATCATTCAAATAAGCATATAGACTGAACCAAATAATTTTAATATTCCATGATTTACAAATAAGTTGTACCTGTGAAATGAATCGATGAACTCCATGCTGTGGGCGTCAATCATTACAACTGGGAATTCAAGAATTTCAACCTTTCCCTCCAAATCAAGAACTAAAAAATAATCCAGTTTCTGAGGCTTCACTTTATCTGCAGCTGAAGCATTCACTGGTAGGTCCACCGACAAATTATGATTGAACTTCTCAAGATGCAAAGCATCATCCATCTGTGGAAACACAAATCTAAATTAAAATGGTGCTTCCACTAAATAATCAAGTATTAGTGCAGTATTTTTATTAAGGGCTGCAAATCTGTTTAAGGACATTCAAACGGAGTGGACACTGCTTCGCCAAACCAAAGATTTACTAATTTGAAAACTCATATGATTATCACGCCACATAAAAGTTGGAGTACTCATCAAGACTAGTTCTAAATGCACTGAATAAAGTATTGATTAAGCTTTAAAGAATCCATATATGTTTAAACAGATACAGGTCATACTGTCAACACTAAATTAAAAATAGAGTAGCTTTCCACATTGTACATTCCTAAAACAAAACTATCAGTTAATATTGATGCCACGAGATTTATTGAACTTCTAAGAAGACTAAGAGTTCACAAGTGCTATGTTCTTTAACCTATTAGGGAACCGTACCCAGATTTTCTAGCAATCCATATTCCAGCCTTCTATTCTTGTCTCTCATCCACTGTATACAGATGAGGATAACTAAATATCCTGTTCAGCTCTTCTCATATACTCCCTCCGTCCCAAAATAAGTGGCTTTGATTTAGTACAACTTTATACTAAATCAAAGCCACTTATTTTGGGACGGAGGGAGTACATGTCTATATAAACTACTAAAACTCATGGCTTCTAGAAACTTTCCCAGTAAATTCTAGAACTAGTTTTATCATTTATTTTTTATTTCTATTTGTTCTGCGTGATTTATTAATCCTAACCTAATTTGTGATATTACATAACAAATTTTACTAGTAGCAGATAATACGGGGGAGACTAGTATAGGATAGGTGAGATCAACGGGATCAATTTTTTTTTTTTTGAAAATACAAAACATGTTCAAACACTCTCAAAAAAATTGCAGACATACATCAATGTTTGATGTACAACCTCAAAAAGTTTCAGCTCCAAAATCGACCTACACTAATACAACAACAAAGCCTTTAGTCCGAAACAAGTTGGGGTAGGCTAGAGGTGAAACCCATAAGATCCCGCAACCAACTCATGGTTCTGGCACATGGATAGCAAGCTTCCACGCACCCCTGTCCATGGCTAGTTCTCTGGTGATACTCCAGTCCTTCAGATCTCTCTTTATGGACTCCTCACATGTCAAGTTCGGTCTACCCCGACCTCTCTTGACATTATCAGCACGCTTTAGCCGTCTGCTATGCATTGGCGCTTCTGGAGGCCTGCGCTGAACATGCCCAAACCATCTCAGACGACGTTGGACAAGCTTCTCTTCAATCGGTGCTACCCCAACTCTGTCTCGTATATCATCATTCCGAAATCAGTCCTTCCTTGTGTGGCCACACATCCACCCCAACATGCGCATCTCCGCCACACCTAACTGTTGAACATGTCGCCTTTTAGTCGGCCAACACTCAGCGCCATACAACATTGCAGGTCGAACCGCCGCCGTCCTATAGAACTTGCCTTTTAGCTTTTGTGGCACTCTCTTGTCACAGAGAATGCCAGAAGCTTGGCGCCACTCCATCCATCCGGCTTTGATTCAAAGGTTCACATCTTCATCGATATCCCCATCCTTCTGCAGCATTGACCCCGAATATCGAAAGGTTTCCTTCTGAGGCACCACCTGCCCATCAAGGCTAACCTCCTCCTCCTCCTCGTGCCTGGTAGTACTGAAACTGCACCTCATGTACTCCAGTTTTAGTTCTACTAAGTCTAAAACCTTTCGATTCCAAGGTTTGTCTCCATAGCTCTAATTTCTAGAACATGTTTTTACCATTAAAACTCATAAAACGACTCAATTGCTAAAAACATTGGTGACATGTGTAGGTTTTATTTAGCTGTAACTAGTAAACCAAAATGTCGTAAAACAATCTCATTGTGTAAACTTGGACAGTGGCAACGTGAATACTCCATAGTCCATAAGTAACTCCTCTTTTTCTTTACTTTATACATCACTCAACTTGATTATATTAGCAACTTAATTCACCAGAGATACTTCCATTGCTAGCCTACCATGTCGGAAGCTGTTAGCATCCTGCACACCTTCAGTCTTTAGAAAGACAATTTTTTCCTTATAGTTAGTCCAGAAAATATTTCTGCATACTATGTTTTAAATCTTCACCAAGTTAAAATATATGATGTCTGTTCTACAGCCACACAGTCTAAATCAAATTTACCATCCTAACACATGCTATTCTTGAATTGCAAAGGCGTGTATCTGGACCCAAATGTTTGCTTTATGAAACCACACGTCCACACCACATACCACCTTGCCAGCCATGTAACTGAAGGAAAACGCAAAATAACCATCGACAACTACTCCCTCTGTTCACAAATATAAGATGTTTTGGATATTTCAGTATGTACTGCAGACGGACTGAAATGAGTAAAGAAACACACTAAAGCGTGACTATGTACATCCGATTCACAAAAAAGTTAGAACATCTTATATTTGTGAACGGAGGGATTAGAAGATACGCACAACCTTACAGTTCCAAGCTCATGATTTCACCAATGCCTCACCCCAAAATAACCATGAAAGACTTCTTCTCCTGGCATTATTGAGTTCTTGTGTGCTAGCAAATGTAACTAATTTATAACTACCTACGCAAACACAGAGATGGCTCGGCACGGGGAACTAACCGGTAAGCAAGCGACACTCAGGGGAAGAGGCGGGAAGAAAAATCACCATGGTGCATCTTCCCTGGGTGTAGTACAAGCACGTAGGCTTCCACGGCCGCCTGGAGGTGGACCTCGGGGCTCCCGCCACCTCCCCCTCCTCCCTCGCAGTAGGAAGGAGGGGAGAAGCTTGGGAGAGACTGGCATCGATGGGGAGGCTTCTTGGGTGAGAGAGGCGACGAGCCGAGACGGAGGAGGTAGAGAAGGGGCGCAGTAAGGAATGGAGCAGGGAGGAGGTGGTGGTGGTGGAGGGGAGTAGGAGGAGGCGGGAAGAAGATGAAACCCTTGCGAGCGCCATTCCAATCGATGCCTCTCCGGCTGAGTTGCGGGAAGCTGATGCAGATAGGGGATGATGGGATCGACTGGGTCAGAGAGCCAGTCTGTTGGGCTCATGGGCTGCTACTCTGGGGCAGAAACGTGGAAAGCCTGGGGCAGAGGCAATTGCACCCATGTACAAGAATTTAGTTTGTCTCAAAAAAAAAGTACAAGAATTTAGTTTGTCTCTATCTCTACTACTTATAAAAAAGCAAACATAATCTTCTCCAAACGCACCCCATAAAATAAACACAGACTCATTACCACCGCATGATCAGGCCCACTAAACTCAATCTAACGGCTATCCTTAGTCTAACTCATTTTCTGTGCACTTAGCAATTTATATTGACTGACCGTACTCCACCACAGATGAAATTGCACGCCCGGTAAATTAGAAAAATATAATCGTGGACACATTCTATTAGGAAACAAATCATGGGCGCGTCCTATTATATAGGAAACTAATCAGAGGTGCATCCATCCTATTAGGAAACTAAATCACAGGCATAGTATATGCAATATTGTCGCCGCCATCGTCTTCTGCCTTCAGGCCAGGGCGCTCTTCCGTCCGAGTGCGACAACTGCATCCACGTCCCGAGCATGCTCTCCGGCGGTGTCGGCTTCAGCTCCGTCCGATCTCCCACGTTGACAACCACCCACTATCGACGCCCTCCAAGTACAAGCCGCCAACCGCCATGGTCCCTAGGGCGGCGTCGGTCTCGGACGTGGCGCAACCAACGTACACCGTCAAGGGCACCAATTTGGGGGTATTTTGGGCTTTGCACGACTAATATTGTACCTTTGACACTTAGTGGTCGGTCAGATTTTTTTGATTTGCAATTTCATCTACCAACCAATCCTCCTCTAACGTGTAGTAGAAACATTTTGGGGAAAGGAAGAATTGCTATTTTGGAGTTTAATTAATCATTTGATAATTCCAAATACATGTTATCTGGAGCATGAAAACCATTCCCATATATAGATGAAGGAGGAGATGAGACCGATTGTAAGAGTGTATTTGTTTAGACCTACATAGTTCAGTGAGTGCACGTGCATTACAGATTAAACAAGAATCTTGGGGCTTCAAGCAATCTAGAATTCGAGATTTGGGATTATCTTAGGTTGCCTGCTTGTATTACAAATGTATAATCTGATATGACGCGTACATAAGAACTGTGCAGCAGTCTTGGATTACAACTTAGGATCAGAGGGATACTGAAGAAGTGAAGATGCATTTCTCTCTTTCTCAGGGTTATTTCTATTGCCAGATGCATTAAACTGGACCGTATCAAGAGATAACACCATCATAATGATTAGAATTGCCTTATTATGGTCTGATTATGTTTACGGATGATGTCCCTTAGCTTGGAATTAAGGTGGGTGGAGCCTAGGTCAAGGGGTTGGAAATCAGAATATATAATTCATTCTTTATTTTTATTCATATCCCATTTTGGTTTATGTACGCACAGACTGTCTTATAGCGTTGTAGGTTTGTCTGGTTGCCAGCATGTAAACATATACAAAAACGGATAAATACTTTGTATTATGATGATTATTGGATTTTTTAGTCCTTTTACATTTCAGTTAGTTCTTGTAAATCATCTTCTATTTCGTCGTTTTAGTCACATATCATCTTGTATTTCCTATTATCGATTATATAGGCGGAAATCCCTTTTGGAGCTCGGCCTCCAATGAGGCCTCCAAATTCAAATTTGAAATTTCATCGAAATTCATATTTTTATATTTAAAAAATTCTAAAAAAATACAGATATACATGTAAGCATAACACACATGTGTGTAAATTTTCAGTTCAAAATACATTGAACTGAGGGCTATGCAAAAAAGACAAATCTGTGATTGTTTAACACATGATACTCTTCATCCTACGAGACCATGAATTTGTCTTTTTTGTACAGGTTGCAAATCAAGGTATTTCATCATGAATTTTTACACATACGTGGATTACATCCTTACATACAAGCATATTTTTTCAGAATTTTTTTAATCATAAAAATTTGAATTTGAATTTTAAAAAATTAAAGGCCTCCAAAACACCTCTCTCTTATATAGGTAGCTATATAATTTTTGCAGTACATATAACCGAAAAGTATATATAATTTTGATCTAAATTAGTATTTAATATATTTTGCTATGTAGATATTAGGTAATTTTGGCAGT